>NC_048230.1:19260312-19321507 GCF_002007445.2 Ailuropoda melanoleuca | reverse complement strand
ATCTCTGCCGAAAAAAAAAAAAAAAAAGTCTGTTCTTAAAAAAAAAAAAAAGATTTTCAGTGACTTGTAAAAGGGAAGATTCGTTGTCAGTCCAACAGAATATCTAACCTCAGTTATTCTGGATTATTAGTTTAGCAGTCAGCAAATCTAAGCTTTTCGGAGGGCACATGCACAAACTTCCACTCAAGAAATCTGCAGTGGTAAGATTTTGTCCTATTGGCCTGTGCGGCAGGGTTCTGGAACAGAAAGCGCACACTCCGTGCCTAGGAAAGCTGAGTGCAGGAACCAAGTTTGAGGAGAAAGCATCCTCTGTTCTGTAATCACCCACCTCCAGAACTCCATACGACTCCCCTCAAGGTCTACCCGCTTGTAAAATGAAAGGCAGATTATTATGAATGAAAAGACAGAACTATGGAAGCCTGCTTTCTCTGAGATCCTCTCCAAAAGTTAATCTTCAAAGGAACAAAGGCAAATGTACTTTAAAATGACTTCCCCCCACCCCCAAACAATAGGTTTCCTCAAACTTCTGGGAATGCTGAGAACATGCTATCTCGGTTATAAATGTTACACGCCGTCATCTAAACACAAAACCAAGAAGGGAAAAAGAAGGAAAGCCCTTACAAACAAAGACTGTGTTATCACACAAGTGAGGCAAATGCCTTCCTTAGAGCTAAGAGAACACTTGGCTTTCAGAACCAAAAAAAAAAAAAAGAAAAGAAAAGAAAAAATTGCCAAGCACGAAAGTGGAAAAACACACGAAGGATTATAAAGAGCTCAGTCAATAAAATGCTCCCATCATCCTGGCCAGTTTGCCTTGGACCATATTTGGTTCCAAAAGTAAGCAAACGCTCATTCATCGTTAGTTAACGCTCTGCAATTCTACAAATCCATTTCCTTTGGAACATCCAGGGCCATGCACCGTAAATTTCAAAAGGTAGGCAGAAAGAGACACAGTCTGTGTGCTGCAGAAGCAAGTGCTGTGCTCTCATTTTCAAGGTCAAAAAGATCGGATTGGAAGATTGAAGAAGTTCACATGAATTACACCAATATTGACCTCCGCTGAGTTTCTTTATCACCAGCGTGTGCGCACGCCTAAACCGAGAGATGCTGGCTTGGGGGAGTGGAAGGTGTGCGAACGTGGCATGACAAGGGTCAGGGCTGGCTGGCATCGGGTTATGGGCTTGAACTTGAACTCAAGGGTGTTTTCAGTAGTCAAGAGTCAGCCAAGAGAAGAAACAGTCATGATAATAGCTATCATTTAAATAGCTTTTAGTAGTAGGTACTGTTCAAGCACTTTATGTATATGGACTCGTTAAACTCACAGAGACCGTCTGTAGTGTTAACTTCCATCTTCCCCATTTTACAGGTGTGGAAACCAAAATTAAAGACGTTAAGTCATTTGCCCAGGGTCTCACTGGTCGTAAGTGGTAGAGCTGAGACACACACTCGAGCAGTCCGGCTCCTGAGTCTGGGCTCTTGACCACTAAGGTGAGGGCTCAAGAGCTACAGGATAAATACAAGGTTTATCTTTAGAGAAATATAATAAAAAGAGAGACTGAGAGAGAGAGAGAAAGAGAGAGAGGGAGGGAGAAGCTCATCAAATGCCAAGAGGTAAAACAGGACTTGCGATGTTTAGAGAGAAGAGGTCACCGGGGCTGAAGAAATAGTTAGAGAAAGAGCAGGTAGGAGGCAAGGGGACTCTAGCAAACAGCTGGTCCATGTTTAAAAAGGCTTCACGTAAAGGCACAGGTTCAGACGGACCCTCGAGAAAAGACCTATCACCCCTTCACCAAGGCTGTCTTCCTCCTGTCAGACTATTCCTTTATATCTATTCAGAAAACTAGACATTCGTGTGAATAGAGCTTTACTGCACCTGTGCTTAATTCCTTCAAAAACGCTTTAGAAGTAGAGTTATTTGGGTCAAAGGGGAGAAATAACTTAAATCAACGGGCATTCCCATTCTCATCAGGAAGAAAACAAGGATGACTAAAATAACTATGAAAAAGGAAAAGCTACCATTTATTCGGTGACGGTCGCAAGCCAGCTGATCTTCTGGGCACGTCGTATATACCATTTCACTCAATCAAGACAAATCTACAACACAGAAAATGTTCTGGAGATTAAAATTCAAAAACATTATATAACTTACCCAAGGCCATAAGCTCTTCAGTGGCAGATGTAGGATTTAAATGAAGTCTGTCTGAAGCTAAAGCTTATGGGCTTTACTAGCTATATTGTCTGGAAGCTCTGAACAATCCATAGAGGAGGACTGGGAACCATAACCACAACTATTGAAAAGAAGTGGGGGAAAATCATTATTTGTACACCATATCTTCTCAAAGGAAATGTATAACTTCCAAACCCCACGCCCCCCAAAAAGCAACGAAGAAAATAATCCAGTAGAGTCAAGAATGGAGAAAGGAGAGAGAGACACACACAAAGCAGAGGAGGGAAGAGGACCAAGAAAAATCATACTGATAGGAAACAGAACAAAACAGAAAAATAAATTCAAATATATTAGTCATCACTAAAAATGTAAGTTGATTAAACTGAACTATTATAAGATGTAGACTCTCATATTGGATCTTTTAAAATTAGATATTCTATATTCTAACAATACACCTGAAATAAAATGGCACAAAAAGACTGGAAGTGAAAAATGGAAACAATTGAAATAGTCCTCAATATAGGTCAATTAATAGTCATATTCGTATGCAAGAAGGTCTTCAAGTATCAAAATAGACCTTTAATTATATTAAATGAGAAAGCAATCTGTAAAAGATAGTGATTATCTAAAATATATAGAATACAACTGTATGCATATATAGTAAAGTTATAAAAATATAGATATACACTAACTTTAAGGAAGTGATTCTCTCAAGAGGAGGACAGATTACTACAACTATCCAGATTACTACAAGTTTTATTTATTTAAAAGTATCTGAAGCAAAATGGCAAAATGTTAATATTTGCTTTTTCAGAGTGGTGTGTACATTATCGTTTGACATATTCTTAGTAGTTCTGTGGTATGCTTAAAAGAATTCATAATTTTAAAATATGTAAAGAGAAATAGGTGTGGTGGTAAAGGCACATGTTATTATATAACCATAAGACCTGTTTTTGACAATCAGCTGGGAAAAACAACCTTAGCAGAGACAAGTGATGCAGTCAGTAAGACAGAGATCCATGAGAGCCTTTCACGTTTCCACAGTGGTAGAATAAACAGGTGTCAATTCTTCCTAAATGGATGTGTAGTTTTAATGATAATCTACTTCAATATCAAGAGATTCTTTTTAGTAACTCAAATTGTTTCCAAAGTTTATGTGAAAAAATACACAAATAAGACTTTTTAAAAAGAATAGTGAGGGACTTGCCTGTTCAGATATCAACATTTTAAAGCTACAAGAACTAACACGATGAATTATTGATAAGAAACTGGCGGGCAGATCAATGAAATGGCACTGAAATGCTATTGGGGCTGAAATATCCCTTAGAAACAACACCACTAACTAAAAAACACACATGCATTCCTATGGTCACTGCGCATTATTTATTATTCCCAACAGTCAAGATAGGGAGGCAACTCAAGTGTCAGTCCATAGATGAATGGATAAAGATGTGGTACATATTTATGACGGAATATTACTTGGCCATAAAAAAGGAGTGAAACCTTGCCATTTGTGACAACATGGATGGACCTAAAGGTATCATGCTAAGTGAAATAAGTCAGAGAAAAAGACAAATACTGTATGATTTCACTTATATGTAGAACCTAAAAACAAAACAAATGGAAAAACAAACAAACTGGAAATAGACTCAAAAATGCAGAGAACAAGCTGGTGGTTGCCAGGGGGGAGGGAGGTGGGGTGGGTGGATGAAATATTTGAAAGGGAAAGGGATTAAGAGGTACAAACTTACAGTTATAAAATAAACAAGTCACTGGGGATGAAACACCTAGCATTGAGATTGTTGTCAATAGTACTGTAATAATTTGTATGGTGACAAACAGTAATTGCACTTATCATGGTGAACATTTTATAATGTACATAACTGTCAAGCCCCAATGTTGTACACCTGAAACTAAAATAATAACGTATGACAACTATACTTCAACAAAAAAAATTAATAAGTAAAGCGATTTTAAGTTAATGTAGATCACCTTCTTCCCCTACACCTAGCTTGTTTATGAATTCTAGGTGGACCAGCAGCCTAACCCACATAGAACATTCAGAGAAATGGAAACAAATGCTTTCCATGCCCTTATGGGAAATGCACTGGAACCTAGTTTAAAACTGGGCTGTGGGCTTGTGTAGATTATCTGGTGGGCTGGAGTCCCCCGAAGGAAACATAAAGGCACCCCTTCCAGGAGATTACCATGAGCCCATGAAAACAAAGACAGATGTAAGTGAGTGCTGACTACACTCTTATTATTAATAAACCTGAAAATAACTGAATGTTGAACAAACGAGCATTAACTAAATATACCACAGAGTATCCCTCCATACAATGGAGTATTAAATCATGTTTTTTGAAGATTAAAGACACAGAAAAAGCCTCATCAAAAAAACATTATGTGAAATGGCAAAATACAAAAAAATTATATATACACATATACATACACACGTATATGTATATATATAAATATGACCCTGATTTTGAGAAGTGACAATAAAATCTGGAAGGAAATACAATCAAATGTCAAGCAAGGCTATTTCCAGGTGGTAAGATTATGAAGTGAAATTAATTTTCTAACTTTTATTTTCCTGTACTTGCCAACATTTTCTAGTAACGTGTGTTTGTTTTGTATGATTAGGATAAAAAACGTTATTAAAAATTTAAAAGGCAAAACCTCCCACCGTGTGCTGAGCTTCCCAGAGCTAGTGACCCGGATTTCGGTGAAGACCCTACCAACTTCTCTTCTTAGTCATAAAAATAATGAGTTTTCCAACATTAATATTTAATTTTCAGACCTATAGATAGGAGCAAGAAAACCCAAAGGACACTCATTCCTGAACATAATTTCTCACCCTCACACATTGGCCACGATGCTGCTGGCTAAACAATTTCCCCCATTCTTAGTTACTCATTTTGACTCATGCATAAAAGATACATGTCAAATCAGAGAAACCTCCTTAAGGGCAATTATTAAGGAAGGGAGCCTGGAGTGTTGCTTCAAGCCGTTAACTCGGGAAACGTGATAACATTTTGGACTCAATTTTACTGTGCTGCTGTAAATGACAGCAGCCCTCACTCTGGGGAGCTTTGTTGTTTATTCCAGCATTCAATTTACCAGGAAATCCTGAATACTGTTAGCAAACCCAAAGCCCACCTCCAAGACGTGAGGTCTCCCTAATAGGATAGCAACTGCACAATGGTATCTGTTCTGGAAGGAATACTCTCTGCACAGTTAACGAAGTTTCACAAGGCTTTGTGAATAATAGCAGCAAATAGGAGGCGGGCAGGGCATGATATAAATGCTACCTGTAAAAGGTGAATTGCTGTCTAGCTTTTCACACACTCTGGTGCTTCTAAAGGGCTGCACAAACCCCAACATATGTCCCTAAGAGAAGGAAGAGTTAAAATAACCTGTCTCTCGGTATTGGCTCTGTCTCCTCCTGACTCTCTGTGTCTTCGATTCTTTGTCTCTCTCTTATGTCTCTCTGCATCTCTCTGTGCTCTTCTGTGAATCTGTCTCTCTGTGCCTGTCTCTGTCTCACTCTGTACAGCATCCCTTCTCCTTGTTTATGGAATCTAAACAAAAAAGTTGGGGGTGGGGGTGGCTAATATACCTATTTTGCCTGGCACTATGCTTGTTCCTTTGTATCTATTATTTCAGGGAAGGCACTCAGGAACCCTAAGAGGAAGAAATGGAGGCTCAGAGAAGGATTGTGTCCAATGTCATAGGTAAGCAGTGGGGTTGGAATTTGGACCGTGGTCTATCTGTTCTGCCTGTTCAGAGAAGATGGAAGACAGCTCTCTGATAGGGAGCTACTGTGGTCGCCCTCTGGAGTGACACCCGTCTTGGTCTGTGGATGCACTTCCAATAGGCACGTTCTCTGTGAGGGAAGGGCTTAGTCCTCATTATCTACAAGCTGGGAAATCCATGGCCAACATGTGAGCTGACCTAGCCAAGGGTTTAGAGAGCAGAGGAACCAGCCTTCCATCCCTCCTACCTCCACTGTCTTCCCACCTGCTGTTTTTAAACTTCCTCCACCCTGATTTTTGTTCCTAAAGCAATCTAACCTTATCTTTCCAAGGGTTTTCTAATGTCCAAGACCTACAGTCACAACCTAGTCTTTACTGTGTTTGGCTCTAAAGACTGAGCACCATGAAGCCCATTTTCTTAACTTGCTTTGTCCTTAGCTGCTGTAATATGATACTGTATTCAACCACTTTCTATTTATTCTCTTTTAAAGAAGAGGTAAAATAATATATATACATATATACAATATACAATGTATAGACATATATAGTGCATATACTATATAGACATACACAAGTGTCTATATATTATATATATTATTCTGTCTTTTCCTTTTTAAAGAGGTACATGTATATATATTATACATACACATATGTATACATACACATATACACATACACCCATATACACATATGCACAAACGTATCAGGGAATTAAATGAGAGCACGTGGTTGGGAAAATCAAGTGTCATAGAGCTGGCCACATAGTTGGTACTCAATAAATATGTGTTGACTTAATGAATGAATTAGTTATTCATTAATTCAACTGGCAGTATTATTTCCCATTCCTCGTCTCGACAAATCTTCACTCCAGCCAACTAGAAAAGTGCCTCCTATCCATGCCATTTACTTTCTTGCTCTCTTCCACAGACCCCCTCAAGAGAATTCCCTGTCCATTTACAAATGCTGTTCACATCCTGGCTCAAATCACTGCACCCACTGAAAGTCTTCTTTGCTACTTTAGATTGAAAAACTGCTCCTCTCTGAACATTTCTGGCAATTTTTGCCTTTTGGCAATTTATCCTGTACTCCCTGGTGAATAACCTTTAATTAGAGTTTTCAATGATTACCTAAGTCCTGTACTGTGATTTCACATTTCCCCTGCTGTTGTCCCTTCAACTGAATGAGTCTTTGCTGTCTCCTCTCACAGTAAGTACATACTCAGGACACGTTGGAGGCATTACTACGGTGTAGTCAGGAGATAAATAGCTCCCTTTTACGTGACAGAATGGGGGGAAGGAGGGGTAACAAAAGTGGCTGAGCTTCTCCAGTGCCCTAGATGATTTACATACATATCTCATGTAATTCTCACCACCAGTTTATTAAGTGGGTTTTCTCTCATCCACACATGAGGAAACTGAATTACGTGATCAGGGTTATGCATCTGTTTAGTAGGGAAGCCAGGATGTGAAACCAAGATTCAACGAGGAAGTTCAAAATTATATCACACTAAACAAGAAAACTCTAGAAGAATACATAGAGTATCTTCAGGACTTTGAAATAGGCCAAGGTTTCTTTAACAGGACACAAATAGCCCTAGCTACTGGGAGAAAAAAAAGGTGGATAACCTGAACCTCACTGAAATCAAGAACTTCTATTCATCTGAAGATACCATTAGGCAAAAAAGGAAGTCTACCATACATGAACTGGTAGAAAATACTTCCAGGCAGAAGATTTGTACCCAGAAAATATTAAATATTTCCACAAATTAACAGGGAGATGACAAGCAACCCAATTTTTTAAAAACATGGGCAAAAGAAACAAGGCGGGGGGGGCGGGGGAGGACTTGGGGCACCTGGCTGGCTCAGTTGGCAGAACATAAGACTCTTGATCTTGGGGTTGTGGGTTTGAGCTGCAGGTTGGGTGTGGAGATACTTAAAAACAGATAAAAATCTAAAAAAATTAAAACAAATAAGTAGGTAAGTATGTAAGTAAATAAATAAATAAATAAAAATGGGCAAAAGACTTGAACAGACCCTTCACAAAAGAGGACATCCACATGGCCAGTAACTCATCAAGCAAATTAAAACCACAACGAAATGCCACTAATGCCCAACAGAATGGCTAAACTTGAAACAACTGACAATACCAAGTATTGGCAAGGATACGGAGTAACTGGAATTCTCATACGTTGCTAGTGGGGAGTATAAATTGGCACACAAGTACTTCGGAAAATTGTTTGGCAGTATCTCCTAAGAGTTGAAACTATAAATTCCACCTACTCTACGACACAGCAATTTCACACCTAGGCATACATGCAAAGAAAATGAGTGTGTGAGCCTACCAAGACATGCCCAAGAATGTTCACAACAGCTTCATTCATCATAGCCAAAGACTGTAAACAACTAACATGCCCACCGACAGTAGAACGAAATAAATATATATTTGCGTGTTCATACAATGGCATACTACACCTCAATTCAAAAAAATGAACAATTGGTATCTGCAACAAATGGGTGAATCTCACAAATTACTAAATGAAAGAAGCAAGATATAAAGGGCATGTTCTGCATTTACTATTTACTATTTACACCAAGTTTAAGGACAGGCAAAACAAGTCAATGTCTATAGAAGTTCTCACAGTTTTCACCACTATGGGGTGGGAGTGAAGAGGTTGCTAATTGCCTGGGAGGGAGTAGGAGTAGGAGGGAACCTACTGCAGGACTGTAAAGAAGACGTGGTGTGTAATATACACACACACACACACACACACACACACACACACACAGGAATATTATTCAGCCATAAAAAGAGAGTGAAATCTTGCCATTTTCAACAACATGGATGGAGCTAGAGTTATTATGCTGAGCAAAATAAGTCAGTCAGAGAAAGACAAATACCATATGATTTCACTCATATATGGAATTTAAGAAACAAAACAAACGAGCAAAGGACTGGAAATATTCCATATTTTGATGTGGATGGTGGTTACCTGGGCGCATGCATATATCATATATATACATATATATATATATGCATGCCATGTAACCATATAACATAATGTAATATAGCCATATAGGTAAGATTAAGATACATAAATCCATATAATTAATATTTGCCTATTTCATGTATCTCAATAAAAACCAGTAAACAAAACAACACTGTCTCCCAATGAGGATAGTATGGTAAGTGAAAATACAATCGTAACTACAAGTTTCCTCTATAAGAATTTATGTGATCTATGCCTTTTATAATTAAGGTCCAGGGGAAAACAGCTGCCTCTCCTGTCACACTTCCCTTTACTAGACAATAAAACCACAAATCCTGCCAAGTCCCACCCGTGCTAATAAGCACACACTAACTCAATACTATTGATCACTTTCCTGGCCTGGGTTTTGTTATATTTACTTCTATTTCTTCCTTCCGCTGCCCACTCCCCAACCTCCAACCCCATTTCCATTTGATAAGTGTCTTTTACATACGCCTTTTGCCACCTCAAAACCACACTAGATGCAGGTAAAGGCACAACACAAAGAATGTACTAAATGAATATGGAGCTAAGGACAGAGCTGAAAGGTGAAAGAGGGTAATTTTCACCCAGAAAACATTGGTTTGGGTCTCCACTTTATTACCTGCAGGCTCTTGAGCAAACCCCTGTCTCCTCACCTCTCAAACCAGGATGCCCTGACTTATCCCACAGGCATTGTGACTATGTCACAGGATAATGTGTGTCCAAGTCCAGGAAAGCATGATGATGGCATTCACCTGGCTACCGACAAAGGGGCGCATGGGCTGAGGCCAGGGAAGGAACAAGTCTGAGCGTCCCCACCTCAAACCGAGGACCTCATTGCTCTCTACCCGTCACATTTTCTCTGACCTACATTTCCCTTGGGGAACTTGGTGGGTGTCCTCCTAATGAAACAGACCTCCTGCTGTCAGGAAGGAGGTCTCAACAAGAAGCCCGTCAAAGCGTCTTGAAAGGCTTGACTGGATAATGACCATAGAACTTAGAACCTCAGGTACTACCTTCTTTTCTCTCCCCTGAGAGGAAAAGTCCCGGGCCAGCCCTGCACATCTGCTCACAGAAGAAAGCAGGACAGCTCAGAGGACAAAGTGAACAAGCTTCCGACAGAATTTAATGGAGGCTCTGATCCTCCACCCCCTCACTTCCATGACCATGGGTCCTTTTAATTTCCAAAATTCACTATGTGTTGTCCAATATCAAAACACTCAGGCAATAGTTTAATAGACACCAGTGTATCCACTACTCTTTTGGAAGAGAAGCTGACAGTATGTTAAATGTGCTACGATCTCTTTTAAAAAAATTAAATATTACAGGTAAAGCTGAAGCTCTACCACCCAACCCCCCTTCTTACCTGACCCCTCCCTCGAGATCCCTCATGTCCGAGGTTGGTATAAACCACAGGCATGCATCCTTTTGGTTTTCTGTGCGTAATCCCCTATACTATTGTTTGGGGGGTGTCATTACAGTTAAATAAGTTGAATCCAGCCATACCCAGCTTTTCAAACTTGCTTTTCTCATTTGTCACATTGCAGACTCCATTCTTTCATTTCAACCCCTGTACAAGTTGTCATTGATTTGTCTGCCCATTCCCCTACTAACAAATAGTTGGATTCCATCCCACTCCCCCCTTTTTTTAGCCATTTCAAATAGTGCTGCAATGAATATCCTTGTGTAGATCTCATTGTTTACACTCTCGGATATTCCATTTAAAAAAATCTAGAATGGGTGCTGAACAGAATGGCTGAATTGTAGAAAAAGCTTGTCTTGAAATAAATTAGAGCTTTCTAAAGTGGTTACAACAATTTAACCACCATATCGTTTGCCCACAGTTGGTGTAATCAGATTTTAAAATGTGTGCCAATATGATGGGTTTGAAATGGTAATCTACTGCAATTTTAATTTCCCCTGAATCCCAGCGAGACTGAGCACATTTTTCATATATTTATGGCTAGTTGAGTTTCTTCATCTATAAACAGACTTGTTTATACAGTTTGTGCATGCAATGGTTTATTGGGCTATCTGAATACATCTGGTGCCAGGGAATTTGACTCCTCCCAGGGAAGCTCAACCCATTTTCTCACATCTCTAATTTTCAGAAGTTTCTTCTTTAAGGTCAAATCCAAATCTGCATCGATATTTCCACCCAGCACACTGGGTTTGCATTCTGGGATGACGCAAGTCTGGTCTTTCTTTCACACAACTGCCTTACACATTCATTTGTTCACTCACTCATTCACTCATTTCCAAATTTCAGTTAGGTGCTCAGCAAGGTCAAGAATAAGACATGGGTCATGCCATCAAGGAGATACAGTTTAGAGGGGGAGACAGACATTACATCAACTAATAACACAACTACGTCTAATAATAGTGGTATCTACAAGAAACAAAGATAGGGCAGAACGAGGATGATTTCAAAAGATATTTACCATTTCAATACATAATTTATTAAAATATTAAGATATTTGCATAAAATTTATCTGTTTTAAATAGCCATTGCCATAAGCCCCCTCTGTATCTCCTCTTTCAATCACCTGGTCAGGCTGGCACCTTGTAGGGATAGCCCCCCAACATCTCAACATTACTTAAAGGGGTGGCACAGGACGGGGGGCTCTAGGACCCTGATCCTGGGCTACTGTTGGCCCATGTTCCAGATGGTTAATGCTCAGGCCTGTTGTTACATATTCTTTTTTTTTTTTTAAGATTCATTTATTTATTTTAGAGAGAAAGAGAGGTGGGCAGAGGGAGAGGGAGAGAGAATCTCAAGCAGACTCTCCAGAGCACAGAGCCCAATATGGGGCTTGACCTCATGACCCTGAGGTCATGACCTGAGCCAAAACCAAGAATTGGACACTTAACCAACTGAGCCACCCAGGCACCCCTGTCGTTACATATTCTGACTATATTCCCTGGGCGGGAGCTACCTGCCCATGTGACCTCTCTGACGCTTGTCTTTATCCCTCATAAATTACAGCACCTAAAATAATACTTCCATCTATGAGGAAATGGCCTAAGCACAGTGTTCCTTAAACTTCACTGTGTGTCTGAAACATCTCAGGATCTTGTTAAAATGCACATTGATTCAGAAGGTTTGGGGGTGAGGCCTGAGATTCTGTATTTCTGACAACTTGCCAGGTGACGCCCAAGCTGCTGGTCTGGGGACCACACTTTGAGTAGCAATGGTCTCACCAGCCTGGAACACAGTGCGACTCAACACCACCCTAATTTTGGCACAACGCTGTCAACCCTCCAGCCTGGTGTCACATCTGCTTTTTGGCCAACACACTAATCACATGTATTGATCTAAGGTCCCCCTAAAGTCTTTAAGAAGGAGGGAGGTTAAAGTCTACTCTTTCTCATTGCTCATTTGTGCAAAGATGCAATTTTGTACAAACACATACCTTTGTGTCCACACTGACCTGGAGGCTAGGGAAGCTGCATTCTGGTAGTTACCTGAACAGGCCAGTTTCTAGAGAAGCCATACCCTGCATTGCTTCTGACAATGCACCTGAGCTCCCGCTAGCCTGTCGAGAGGTCCATTGCTCAATGAAAGCAACCTTCCAGTGACCTAAGGTTCCAAGACGCATCATTAGAATGTTCCGTTCATTATTTTAACAAGGGGTTTTTGAGCGCTCACACCCAGCAGTCACTGTTTGAGGGACTGAGACAAAGCCCCTTCTGTCATGGAGCTTGCGTTCTGTTGGGGCCAAATCTACTAAACAAACAAAGAAAACCAATCTGAATAAAGAAACAAGAAGAATTTCATATGCTGAGCATAAGAGCAAGAAATGAGTGAGTGGCAAGGTGGATTGGGTGGTTAAAAAAAAAAAAAGGGCCTCTCAAACATGATCTCATTTAGGCTGAGGTCTTCTAGATTAAGACTATAAGGAAGAAACCATACAGAGATTATAAGGGAAAAATTGCAGGTAGAGAAAATACACAGTACCAGACCCTGAAGCAAGAAAGAGCTTAACGTGTGCACAGATCAAAAAGGCCAGTAAGCTGCCTGGAGCATAACAAGTGAGGTAGGGTTGCATACACCGACTCTGGAGGTGGGGAGGGAAGGGGTCAGGCCCTGCTGCGTTGCAAGTCAACGTGAGGAGTTTAGACTTTAGTCTAAGTGTGACGTGCAGCCATGAGATCCTTGAAATCTTTGGATTTGTTTTAGAAGTACAGTCTGTAAGGCTTGCTTCATAGCGAATTACTCAGTGTTTTGTTTTGTCATTTTAGCTTTAGCAATCAGTTGGGTGTTCAGGCCCTTTGCTTGAAAATTAGCACATGGCGGAAGTTCATGGGGGGAAATGCAGGAGTTTCATTTAACCACGGTAGGCTTGAGATCTGTGCTAGAGATCCACACATAGATCCAAGTCAGTGACACCAGGACACGAGCCCTAAAGCCCTAGCAAGCTATTCTAAATATTTTTTTTGCTACTCTGACTCATGGTCCTGATATCAACCACCCCTTGTCCACACAACCTTACTCTCTCTTTTGATTCTTAACAAAACTCAGACCTCTAACAGATTCCCACAAGAAATCTGAGACAAGAAGTCTCAGAATGCCAAAGAATGGTGTAAGCCAGTGCTGCCATTCATGGTTAGCCAGACCTTTTGGATGCATACCGATGTCTTCCAGTAACAAGGTACAGGCAGGGGCTGGGTCCCCTCCCCAACCACGTGGGCTGCTGCAACGTAAACATGTCTGGACTGATTTCTACAACACACAGACCTGTGTTCATGAGCTTGTATGCAAAAGTCCATGCTTCGCGAGCTGGTGAAGCACCATCTCTCTGTTCTTTGAGGCTCTCAGGGCCAAATGTGACATTCTATCGGCAGAATTCAGCCAATCTTCTCTTTGGAGTCAGTCAACAGAATCCTCTGATAATCGGCTACACGTAGGACTTCACTGGAGCCCTAAGTAAGCTGAAGGCACCACTAGAAAGGAGTATAAGGCTTTGGGGTTTGCTAGATCCTCATTCCTCATTCACTCAAGGGTGGTGGTACCCTGTTGATACCTCTGGCCAATCCATACATCTTGAATGCCTTTCATTTTACCAAAAAAGTTGATTTCTAATGTTTCTTGTGCCAATCAACAAAATCTCTAGGCATAGATTTAGATATGGAAATTTGACCGTGGCTTTGCCTTTGAATTGCTGACTTCCCATCAGCGTCTCAAAAATGCTACCCTCTGCAGTGTGTATTCTTTTCCAGGGCATTTCAGATGTTGGCTGTTCCCAGGATATGGGTAAAATCAACTTACATACAGACAGCACAAGGTTCAGATAGGAATGTTCTAAAGTAACTGAAAGACACACAAGTTAAGGAATTCTTCCCCACTCTATTTCCTCCCTTCCCTCTCTTCCCTTCCTCCCTCCCCCACCTCCTCTGTTCCCTTCCCTCTCCTGCTCCTTCTTGCTTTTTCTTCTTGATAGTTTGTACTGAAGAGTGATGGAGTCAAAGGAAAGGATCATGTTTTGGAGAACACAGCATATCACTAAAAATTAAACTCCACAGACAATTCTCTTCTCCTTAATCCCTTTTAGCCACACTGCCACACTGGCTCTTTTCCTGGATCCTGTTCCCTCCCTTGGGAAATTTCAAATTACTTTCATATCGAATTCTGCCTCCTAACACAACACTCTCTGAGTCCTTAACTTGCAAACCCAAACACCAAGATTCTTAGGAAAACAAAGGCTCTTGCAGGGCACAGAATCTGGCCTCATTCAAAAGCCTTTGAATTTGTGGAACATCTTTAATGCCTTAAACGTGTCCTGGAGGCCTCCACCTCTCCCCACCCCTTTCCTACGCAATTTTCAGAGCATTTCTCCCAAACAAATACAGTGCTCTCCTCAGGAACAATGTTGGTACAGAAAATTCAACTGTATTACAGATTTAAGAATGAGAAGTCATTCTTAACCATTAAAGCCTCGAACAAAATCCAAAATGCATTTTATCTCAAATATATATTCACCTATCCTCCACCTTTATGGAAGGAACTTACTCTTGACGTGAGAATAATATAAATATTCCAGGGCTTTCACGCATTATATATATATATATATTTTGTCTGTAATCCACATACCTTCTTCATTTTTTGTAAATCTCAGCTTTACTGCAGTATAACTGACAAATAAAACTGTAAGATATTTAAAGTGTGCATTGTGATAATTTGATATATATACACCTTGTAAAAGGATCCCCCCATTTAGTTAATTAACAGACTTCACCTCACATATTTTTTTTTCAGTGAGAACATTTAAGTTCTATTCTTGCAGCAAACTTCCATTATACACCACAGTGTTCTCAACTATAGTCGCCATGTTTTACATTAAATTCTCAGACCTTATTCATCTTATACCTGAAAGCTTGTACCCTTTTACCAACCTTTCCTTATTTCCCCCAGCCCCTAGCTCCTGACAACCACTTTTCTACTTTTTTTCTATGAATTTGACTCCCCCCACCCATAGATTCTATATGTAAGTGATACCAGTATTTGTCTCTCCCTGTCTGGCTCACTTAGCATAACGCACTCAAGGTCCATCCACGTGGTCACAAATGGCAGGATTTCTTTCTCTGTCATGACTGGATAATATTCCATTATATACACACATATATCTCCCAAGTCTTTATCCATTCATCTGCCAGGGGACACAGGCGTTTCCAGGTCTCCGTTACTGTGAATACGCTGCAAGGAACACGGGAGTGCAGATACGTCCTGGATTTCTGTTTTCGTCTCCTTTGGATAGATGACCCAAAGCAGGCGTGCGGGACCATCCTCTTCACTTCCTTTTGTAGTCTGTGACTTTTATCATTTAGAATTGTAGCACTCAGACTACGGTGATCAGAATAACTTGGAGAGACTTTGAGACTACCCAAGAACATCTCCAGATCTTCTAAATCAGCATCTGCTGGGCTGTTTTATGAAAGAAGCTCTGTTTTATAAAACCATCTCTACAAGGAATTTTGGTGCCCAGTGCCTGATTAAGCTCATCACCATGGAGGAACTTGATGATTTTGTTTCTCCCTCTGGGTGACAGAATACTGTTTCCTGAGGTAAGGTCAAGACTTGAGGCTTCTGGTGACCTTCCATACAACTCCATCACTTGCCCCTTTAGTAACTTGCATGTTTGTGCTCCTCTGCACATTCCATGGTCATATCACTGGGGGTCACTCTGATTTCATTCTTGCCACACCCCCCCCCCCCCCCCCCCCGGTCAGGGAGCTGGTCAGCCTCTTCCTACTCAGAGAGACTCATAAACATGTCTGACTGTTGGAGTCACTAGGTGCTGCCTACATAGACGATGGGGACCTCAGCGTTGAAGTTTTCCTTCAGCCACAGACCTGGTGACTACTCCTTGCTGAGCACCTCATGTCCCCAAGATGAAGAACGAAGCTTAGCACGTTCCTTCTTCCAAGGCTGTCCCACTTATTCCAGTCCCACAGCTAAGTTTCTCCTTACCAGCCAAGGCCCACCCCTCAGCCCTCGGGTGGCGGTCAGGCTGATGACATACCTTCATGCCGCTATGGGTGCCACCTCATACATCAATGTGTCCACGTGGGCAGGGAGCCAGCCCAAAGGAGGGGCGCAAGCTCCAGCCTTGGAGTCAGACTGATCTGGGGTCAAATCCCAGCTCTGTCACTTAGAGCACTGTGGCCTTGGGCCAACAAACACACCTGCCTGAGATCCTATTTGCTAGCTATAAAATGGACATCATAATACAGTAGAACTGCCTCAGGAGTTGAATAGAACTAAATACAATGACATCGGGTCCATGTTCAGGCACTAAGCACTTAGCACATGCTCACTCCTCCTTGGGCCCCCCTCACAGAGGAGCCCGGAGTCCACATCACAGCCCTGCCTTCCTTTTATCCTCCTTCTTCAAATAAAGCCACAAGTCATAATTATTGGGAGAGCTTTGTCAAAATGGATATTCTCCCATCCCTAGATCCAACCTTTTTAAAATCTCTCAGCTTTATCTTTCCCGTCTCCTTCTCTCTCTCAGTGACTTCTCCAAATCTCTCTAAGGGGGTGGGCTCGGGTGAGGCCGGGGCAGTGTCTGGGTGCACAGTTCAGGGAGACCCCCACTCCCACACAACCCCGAGAGCGTGTGTGTCCTTCAACCCAGTACGCTAGGCACCTCACTCCAGTCCTGACCTGCTGGGGATTTCATCCCCTCCAACCCCACAGGCTGCACCGAGGACAACCATTTCCTTTCTTCTGGTAGTTTAGACATAACTTAGTTAACAGTAGAGCTTGGGTACCTTTTCTCATTGGGGTGAATGTAAAAAATACAGGTTCCCGAGCCCCACCCCAGACCTCTGAAAGCAGTTCCCCTCACTGGCTGCACATTAGACTTACTGGAAGCCAAGACTCTCACCGCCAGGAGCTCTGGTTCAACTGATCCGGGGTGGGGCCAAGCCGGGTAACTTAAAAAAGCTTTTCAGGTGCTTCTTATTGATGATTAAGGTGAAATCACTAAGATAAAATCAAACCAATACGCTCCCAGGTAATTCTCACACTCACTACAGCTTAAAAATCCACCTGCGTCCTGTTAAGCACTCTCACTCTGGAAAAGAGACTCCAGGTCAGATCCTGACCTTGCACCTGCTACCATACTACCTTGAGTAAGGTACTTAACCACTTCCTCACCTGTGAAATGACAATAGCAACAGTCCCTGCCCCAGAAGCATTTATGGCATTAAATAATATTTAAATCACTTAGCATAACATGTGGCACATAGCAAGTCTCATTAAAGCATGGCTTTCATTATTATTATCATGTTCTTAGCATTTTAAGCATCGATTTGGCTCTTACTGTGGGCAAGCAGTGTACGATTGTGTGTGTATAAATCTACAAATGACATAATCCTGGGCCAGTCACCTAATACTCCCGTGCTTCGAGAAATTATAAACAGCGTCTATAGGCTAAGTATATCGTGAGGATTCAACGAAATAGTGTGTGTAAAGTATTCAGCAGAGTCCAGGTACACGGGAAATGACCAATACATTTCAGATGTTGCATCTACAAACAGAACTTCAATAAAAGTTGATATTGCTTGAGCATTTATAATACAATTATTATTCAAGAAAATGGTCTAGTATGGCTCCATAACTGAAGCCTAATGTCTTACTCTTGTTTCTCCAGCTTTTAGCACAGTGGCGCCTGTGCGTACGCATCAGGGGTTCAACGCATGTTTCCCAAACGTACAAATGAATGAATGATCAGGGAATTTGTATTTGCCTTCACTCTCAGCTGATCTCGCCTATGTCCCAAGATTATGAAAACCCCACTGACCACGGGCCATTCATTCTGTTTCCAAATGCAGCCAAGCTGCCCACGGCTCTAATCAAGGGCAGGCCTGATTTATGCTGCCTGCGGAGTGGGCCGGGGAGGTGGAATCCTCCACCGCGGATTTGTTTATAGCTGAGTCCTTGAAAATTGAATAGGGTAGGAGAGGGAGGTATGAAGAATGAATTAAGAGCTACTCCCCATCCCATCTGATAAGAGGGCCTTTCACCTGGCGGAGTATGGCTTTGTGTTGTTGTTAATATGAAAATTCTACAAATGGTACAGAAACACATGGCAAGTCCCATGCCTGTGTCTCCGACAGGATGGCCACCAGAGCCTTGACAATGATGGAAGACAAGCGGCCTGGATTTCAGGGGCTCAATTAATGAACGGTTCAGAGCTGGGCTGTAACTCTGTAATACTCCTCAGCGAATGACTACAGTATATAAAGCAGAATGCGTTTCCCCCATTTAGTGGCTATTGATTAAAGGGTTTGTTTTAAAACATTTAGGCTAACTTGGTTCTTTGTTTTATTTATCCATATCTGTACATTAATTGAAAGCCCAACAGCTCAGAAAGATTGTATTAACTTGATCGCCCTCTACTGGCCATGAGATGTAGTAGGCACCTCTTTTTGACCAGGTCCTACCAATTCTACAGCTATTTTTCGAAAGCCCTGGGCTTTTAAACTCCGAAATGATTTCTACAGGTCCATTACGCGTATACTAGAGAGACTCAGCCACACTAAACCCCAAACTGTCTGCCTTATTTTGGAATATTCCACTCCCTGAAAGGAGAGGATCTGATTTAATATATTTGGTGATTAATGAAGAAATATGGCCAGGAGCCAGGAGACCTGAGTTCATACAAGTCTGTCTTCTCACCTGTGAAAGGAGCAGGTTGAGGTGAGACAAGCCCAAGTCTCCTTCTGAGTCTCTCCACAGCACCTTCTGAGTCTCTCCAACTGCTGTGGTATAGACAGCACGCCACGTGCCCTGAGGTCTAGTCCTTATTCTAATTTTTACTCTTGCTGTAAAGTAAAAAATAAGAGGGGCTGGAATCTCTATGGTTCCTTTGAATTCTGACATGTTATGACCAAGTCATACAAAGCCTGAGCACATGGAAATGACTGGGAGAAATTCTCAGAAGGATGATTCCAGGAAAAACCCTTTGTGTTTCTGTGGTTTTTTTCTATGACTATTCTCTGGAAAATACAGGGTTTATCCCTTACAGAGACGCATACTTGTCAATGAAGTGACTGTCTCCACATGAACAGTCTGAATAAACCCTAATAATTTTATTGTCTAGAAGACAGGGGAGGGGGAAAAAATCCTGGATTCCAGATGCAGCTTGTCGTAAATTGAAAAAATGAAGTGAAGAGGCCCTTCAAGTTCAAGGAAGAATAGCCACCTCTGAGTATCTAGAGGCATTTGGAAAAAAGCTGGACTACTTTCCCTGTACAAAGCAGACCTGCAATGTGATCAGCAGGCAACCTTCTGCTTCCCTCGATTTGTGCTGGACTCCCCAGCTGACTCCCCAGCCCCTGGTCACAGTTCAGAGGAGACATTAGCTCAGGCAAGGGGAGTGTGGTGTGATTCTCCATCCTTGAAACAAATTCTGAGAGCAAGTAAGAAAGTCAGAGCAAGGCAGGGCTGGAAGAAGGTCTTTTTCTACCACGAGGAAAACAAACAAATGTCACCTAACTCAACATAAAATTGATGGACCTAGAAGTGATTTGGCATAGATGAAATTCACCAAATTATAAGAATTAAACACAAAATCACAACTTCCTTATATCTAACCAGCCATTTATTCTACCAGGCACTTTCAAATGCAGACTTCCATTTACTTCTTAAAACAACACTGGAAGGGGTGGATAGGAGCATTATTAGGCCCATTTTGTAGAGGAAACCAAAGAGTGTACATATCTTGCCTATAAAGACCAAATCACACAAATAATAAGTACTATTTTTAGATATTGAAAATCATGCTGTAATAGTTTAGAAAAACATGCAAGTCATTCTAAGGATGTTAAGGTTATATGTAGATATGCATGCATGCAACTCTTTTTCCAAGGAGAGCAGAAAAGCAGCAAACCATGGATTACAAGGGGGTAAACCAGAGCAGCGGAGCTGGGAGAGGAAGTCTTTGAGTTTGTGCGCTGACTTCTTCAAAACAAGAGTTCTAGTCAATGTGAAGATCACCCAGAACATTGAGTGAGCACTTACAAGGCACTGAGTGGGAAACATGCCTTCCCTTCCAAGTTCACTGGCTGACTGGGGAACAAGCTATGCAGATGAATGCAGATTAAATCCTCTTCTCTACGAGGCTTGTGGACCAAACGGCAGCTATTTGTTCCTCAGGGTGGGAATATAATAGAGAGGATGCCTTGTGCAGGTCACATCCAGTCCCACGAGCAAGTCTTAAAAAAATCTACCAGCTCTAGTTCAAAATATGTCCCAAATCTCAACATTCTCTCCATCTCCACTATTACCATTCCAGACCAGTGCTCTAAAAGGTGGGACTAGGACCACTGAAGGTATGTTTCGTGACTTTTTGGAGGCCAGTGTCAGAGACAGGAGCATCAAAGAGTGGTCCTCTTCTGATCTATTCACAAAATGGAGACCTCGTTCCTGTTGTCTCTGGAATCAGGAGGTAACACATCCCATGTCACCTTTGATGTCATGCCCACAAAGTTTTATCTGCAACAGGCTTATGTAGGAGCTCATACAACTATGTGGGTTCATACCTCCTCAATCCCACCTGCATGTACTCTGCAAGCACGAAGCTTAAAATACACCAGGCTAGACACCAGTGTGAGCCCAGCTGGAAAAACTGAGACATCAGCATGATCTCTGTGTAAGCATGTGATAAAATCTCTACAAACAGTCATCCTTTTCATCTGGATATGAGTTCTCCCTCCTCTGAATCCCTATAACCTTTCTCGCATCTCTCTGACAATATTTTTGCATTTGCTTTCTCTGCCTCTTGAACCGTAAGCTCCTGTGGGTAGAAAACATATATGATCATGTCTCTTACTCTACTCAGGCAGCTGGATACAACAAGGTCTACGGAGTCTGACACACCTGCCCTGGAAAGCTGGTTCTCTCAACTGTGGAACCTGGAGCCCTTCATGAACCTCTCTGAGCCTCAATTCCAATAGCAAAATGGTTAATGTAAAGATCAAATGAGCCATATGTGTGAACTGCCTAACCAATGCCTTGTCCCTAGTAACTGAGGCAATGCACTCTGTCTTTCAGTTGGGCTTCGCAGAGGTAAAATCTGAGATGGGGATTTGGGTGCCTGTGGTTTCGTTGAAGGAGAGGTCTCAGGAAGGAGGGGAAGCGAGATAGGACAGCAGGAGAAGCTAAGCCGAAATCTAGCTTCAGCCAGATCTCAAGGGGAGCCCTGGAGCATAAACGGCACCACAGATTTGGAATCAACTTGAAATGGATCCGATGATTTGTAGATTACCCCCCCTCTTTCCCCCATCTAAGCCCTCCCTCTCCGTCAGTCATTGCTACGGGCCGGCCCCTCAAGGGCAAAGAGGACAGATCCTCTTCTCCATGGCCAGATAGCTCCCATTTGGCTGAGGACAATTATCCGGAGAAGAGGGCACCTGTGAGCTTGACAGCAGCCAATATTCACAGCAACTGTGTAAGAGAGATCTGGGCAGGGCACCAACAGCACCCACTACACTATTATTATCATATTTATATCATCCCATGCCTAGATCTGTGCTTTTGATATGACAGGGACTCAATAAATGGTTATTACACTGAATTAAATTAAAGGCTCCAAATTATGGAGAGTATGCCCAACCAGCATGAGTCGCTCAAACCTCATCCAGGGTCCAAGAGCTTGGGAGGCAGCCCTCGCATTTCTCCCCCTCACTGGCCCTCACAATGACCCAGATGACACAGGGTGGTAGAATGTCCCTAAGTTCCTGGGCACACTGATTATGTCTGAAACTAACTTAACTGTGAATTTCCTTGCTTTACTTGTTTCAGAGATTTTAATTACACCTATGCTTACATCCAAATATTTCATTGTGATGCAGATTATACTTGTAAGTGCATGAATTATTCTTCGAAGGCAAAAGGAATTAATAATGTTTCACCACTCACTGTGACATGTTTCCAAGCACGTAAGTGACAGATGCGTTTTTAAATGATACACTTTCTCTTCTCCTTGACATGTAAGGACCCAGATTTAAAGCAATAGAAGATGTAAAGGCATTGCCTTCTGGATCTCCTGATGTCATGCTTGGATTTCCATCTCCATCAGCAAACGCATGAATAAGTAATGTGCTCAGGTCCCAGTACCTGCTCAGATTAGATCGTATCAGCAGCCTTACACTCTGAAACACCATTAAAACAAATCCCCAGACACCCGGAGAGGGAAGAGGAGAGGTGGGGGGAGTTGGGTTGGTCATCGCTAGGAATGGGGGGAAAGCATTTTGTAAATTTTGAGATGCTTTATAAAGGTCGGTTATTAGTATTAATATTAATTCTTTTACCATCAACCTTATGTTCAGTGCTCTCCAAATCCCCTAACCGCACATTTCCTACTGTTTAATCAGCCCCTAGCAGAGATTTTGCTTCTGTTCCAGTGACTGGGGACAAATAAAAGAGAGCCCAACCAGGTCGAGTGATAAGCTCTTTTCTTACACTTTCATCTGATACTCTCTCTATTGGAAGGGATCAAATGAATAAGTCCAGCAGGAGCTAGGAGAGCCTTAACAGTGAGCAGCCTCTAGGTATCCTATGGAAAGGGAACGGGGATTCCAGACACAATCATCACTATCATGAGGTCAAGGAAATTAATGTCCAACAACAGGTGTTGAGTATGGGGAGCAACTAGACCTACCACTCTGATTCACCAGATTTCATTTTAGTTGTGTCAGGGACCACAAGGTATTTGAGAAAGGAAGAAAAAAGAAACAATACCCACTATTTGGCATAGATAATCCACAAAATAATTAATTAATCCCTCAATTACATACACATGTAAATTCATAGTAATGGAAAAAATTGGGCGGGTGGGGAACAGACTCCAGAAAGGCAAACAATTGAGCTCTGGAGTAGGGGATGGCAAACTATTGACCAAATCTGGCCCTTTGTCTATTTTTGTAAATAAAGTTTTATTGGAACATGACAATACCCATTCATTTGCGTATTCTCTATGACTGCTTTTACTCTTCAACAGCAGAGCTGTGTAGGTGAGACAGAGACCATCCTGGCTCACAAGGCCAAAAATATATTCACTATCTGGCCCTTTACAGAAAATGTTTGCTGAATCCTTCCTTTACAGTCAGACTCCTTGGGATTAAATACTGACTCTATACTTATTAGTTGTGTTACCTTAAGTTCTTCAGTCTCATCATGAGGAAACTAACACTACCTACCGCATAGGGTTGATATGAAGACTGAATGAGTTATAATACTCAAGGCACCTAGAACAGTGTCTAGAATATGTCAAAGAATCAATAACTTAGCCATTATTATTATAAATAGCAAGATCAAACCTCCTCCCTCTCCCTATATATGTCATTGGCTCTTCTGCCCAAAGGACCACTTAGACACCTTGCTCCCCTTTCTCACACATAAATTCGGGATGTCTTTCAGACACAACCTACTATGAGTGCAGACAGATCGATTTCTAGGTATTCCATAACAACCATTCAGAGAGGAAATCATGGCCTTCTCTTTTCCTCATTTTATTTCCATAAGAGGACTCCAGTCCAAAGCTCACACAGAGATTTGAAACCCCCTTCCTCTGTCTGCTACTAAAATATTCAATCACCAGTCTAACACCTGCTAAAATAATGGTTCGCTTTCCCAACTAATAGCGTTTCTTCTCACCTTTAAAATCAGTCAGGGGCTCTGAAGGTATTGTGTAACTGAGGGACTGTGGCTTAAACCACCAACCCTGAATTCCTAAGAGAGTTTATTAGTGTGTATAGATTAGTTGTTCAAGATGCACAGAGGGCCCAGCTTCTGTAAAGTCTGAAAGCAAGGGAGGAGGTAAACTTAGTACCAGTCGTGAATAACCCAGCTCCTTGAAAAACACAGATGGATGAGTAGATGACTCCTTTCTCTTTCTCCCTCCCTCCCTCCTTTCGACTCCTCCTCCTTTTCTTCCTCCTCCTCCTCCTTCTTCTACTCTCCCTCTCTTTCCTTCTCCCTCTCCTTCTGGCAGTGTTCAGTAATAAAAAGATCAGTGTTGTGTGTAAAAAAAAAAAAATTACACTGATACCCATATAAGCAAGGTACTGCCCTGGGGACCACAGAAAAAAACCCTGAGGTATAATTCCTGTCCTAGGCAGTTAATAATACCCTTGGGAAGACAAGACAAGCCCATGAAAACTTAAATAGCAATTAACGAGTTCAGCGACAGTACAAGACAACAATAGAAAAGATACTGCCACGTAATAAGTAATTAATTGCTAAATGCTTTCTTTAGATGGTGAACAATATAGAAATTTCAGAAGAGAATAAGATCCACATGACATGTGAATTTGTTAACCAAAACAGGAGAGAACGGCCCTCCTACTTCCTCCTACTAAAGGAAGATGAAATGCCAAAGTTAAATGTGTATTTACATTTCAAGTGAGTAATTTAAGGTGTTTTAGTTTAAAATGAACATTAATTAACTAGCTTCCCTGGCTAACAATGTGTGTTCACCAGCCACTGAACACTGTTTTCTAACTTCCCCTGTAATGTTTTTGGACCAATGTAGGTTGGACCAAGAGAGGCAGATAGAAATCAGGATGCGTTGTATGGAGGAGCTTTGAGAAGAGGACAGCTCTCATAGCCACAGCAGGATGGAATAAGGTCTGAACAGTGTCAAAGGACCCAAAAGCTGATGGAATATAGCAGAATTCAGGGAGCAGCCTCCCCAGGGTCAGCACGAATGAGCACATGTGGCTGAATTCTAGAATATTCTAGAAAGACCAAGCTGAAACCTTGGGAAGGAGGTTCCTGAATGAAGCTTCTCTATCACATTTACCAATTCACTGTGGGTTTCCTTAACTCCCACTGTGGGAAAGGAATTTATTCCCAGATGTGTCCCCAAATTCAAGTTTAAGCACACCCCCAGATTTCTATTTCTTTTGGACCACTGAAGTTCTAATTTGGGTGCTTCAATGATCTATCTGCTCACATAAACTCCACGGCACAGTGGTGAAGAATGTGTCTCCAAAACCAAACTGTCTGCGTTCAAACCCCCGGTCTGCCACTTTAATCTTGAGCAAGGTGCTTACCCCAATGGGGAGGATACTACTGAACTCACAGGGTGTCCCTAGGGCCAAATGAGTTCATACATGTGAGGTTTTTAAAACCATCCTTGGTATAGGGCTCCTAGTAAGTATAAGCTTGCCCTACCCTCGTCACTGTCTTCCTACGTTACTTAACCTGCCATCTGCAGGGGCAGCCCTGTCTCTTTGTCTGGGACTAACACAGGTCCTACAAAGGGGTATATATCAAGTCACAGTTTACTTGGTAGTCCTCTTTCTGGCCCTGTGTGTAACTTACTCCAACTCTGGTTCCACCCAGAGTTGCTAATTAGTTACTTGATTCTAACTTTCTCCTTCTACCTATCAGATCCTGGTTTCAAAGTACCCCATTTTCTCTGGTGGGTGCCCTTTGTGTTGACCCATGTCAATCATTCTTAGACCTGCGCCCATCTTTGCATCCCAGCCCCCTCCTACCACAGGGTCCCTCCATTGCTATGTTCTGCCCCCTCCTGGGATCTTGCCCACGGCAGGACTGCTTGGGTGATGACTGCATGCCTACCAGGATATCTTCCACCGTCCTGTTGAAACCTTCCCCCATCACTTCCAATGCCTCCAAGAATCTGACTGGTTTCTCCATCTTTGCATCTGTGGTTCAGCATTTAATCTAGCTTTTCCCATGGCAGGTGACCCAAAAAGGCTGGGTCACCAACTGTTCTTCAGACATGATGGCAAAGTCACTGAATTTCTTTCAAGCATTCTTGAAGATTCACCTTCTCTCCATCATCTCTTGTTCAGATGGTTTGGACGAAATGAGAAGACAAGACATTCAGAGCTCCTCTCAATTCTATTATTACAGGCAAGACTATTCATCAGCATTAAGATGGGGAGCAGACACAAGTGGTATGGGATATTGCCTCCAAAAATATGACCGCTGCTTAGCACACAAACTAAAGCCTGACCCAGGGCATGCACATTGAACAAAGCTGCTGAGTCACTCTTATCTAAATCACTCTACAGACCTTAGGTATGTGCAGCCATGAACCCATTCCCTAATTCTCACTAGAAAGAGACCTTCATGGAAAATGAAAGAGAATTGCAGCCTCTTGGTAGACATCCTCCAGCAATCACATTAAGGGGGAAAAATTGAGGGCATTTTTGGCTATCTTACACACACACACACCCCCACACACACAGAGCACATCCAGGCAAAATAAAATGCTGGGTATTAACTTGCAATCACTGTTAAGACACCAGGTCTACCACCTCTGGCAGCTCAGAATGCAGAGCACAAGCTGTGTTGCAAAAAAAAAAAAAGACTGTTGGGGCGCTTGGGTGGCATAGCGGTTAAGTGTCTGCCTTCGGCTCAGGGCGTGATCCCGGCGTTACGGGATCGAGCACCACATCAGGCTCCTCTGCTGGGAGCCTCCTTCTTCCTCTCCCACTCCCCCTGCTTGTGTTCCCTCTCTCACTGACTGTCTCTATCTCTGTCAAATAAATAAATAAAATCTTTAAAAAAAAAAAAAAAGACTGTTTCCCCAGCAACAATCTTACCCCTGCCACTCACCTGCACTGCCCTCCCATCCAACGGTCTCCAGGAGCCTGTAGGCAAAAAGCTGGTCACAGGGAGCCTTGACCTTCTCACTCCTCCCTGACCTCTGGTCCATGTCTCTGGACGTAGTAATTACTAGCCTAGCACTGGGATCGGCAAGCCAACATCTCTTCCTCAAATATACATCTTACTGCCTTTTATTCCGTTGCAAATATCACTGTATGCACCCTCAATCAGAACGACCTCACTAGCTATTAACATGGCTTGAACAGGAAGAGCAAGAAAAAGTTAAAAAAAAAACCAGACAAACATATCATAATGCCAAATTTGTATGAAGAACCCACAGATACTGGGGACATCCACAGATGACAGAGTGGGGCGAGGGAGGCAGAACTCAACCACTGAGCTGAATAATATTTCACTGCAATATTTTTAAAAATCAAAGTTAGTGCAAAAAATCCGTTGTGAATAGGATATCCGAATTTTAAATGAGAATGGAATTCAACAGTGCCATGAGGAACCATCTTTGTAGCCTAAGACAAAAGGAAAAATCAGTAATGCTGATCCTGTCTTTATTAAAAATTTGGATTATTTCATCCATCATGGTTTTTTTTTCCTGCACCAATTTTGATTTCTTAAAATTATTTCATTAACGTCTGACTTACCTTGATTTCTGAGGTTTTTGGTACCTCCCCCCTTCAATTTACACCTAGGCAAGTGCCTCATTTAGCTTACTCTCATCCCTGCCCTTCTTCAAATTATTGAGAAGCCTCACAGCACTAGGGGTACTGGCTTCTGAAATACTGCTACCCATTTTGTTAAAAAATGGAAAAAAAAAAAAAACCAACCGAAAAACAAGCAAACAAATAAAACAAAAACAGATGCCCCAGAATCAGGATGGTGGAACAGACATCAGTTCCTACTGAAGCATGATTAGACAGGTTAAACATTCCTCTTGGGTTCAAATGCCATGGATTTTATTCAAGGGCGATTATTATCGGAAAGCCCCCAAATTAACATTAATTTATCCACTTCTGTTACGTGATGGGTCCTATTTTGCAAAGTCCTTTTTAATCTATAATTCCGTCTTTGCACGGTCAAAAACATTATTTCTCCCCACCCCTGACCAAGCCCTGGGTATTGAAAAATGTTTTTTTCTAGACATTTATTAATCCATTTTTAATACATTCCGTACACCATCTTAATAGGCTAAGATGGCTATAGCTGCCAATATCATCTTCTAATCAGTGGGAGAGAGTCCACGAGGGCCAGCCCGAGCTGACACAATTGTGACCAAAGGCAGAGATAGCTGACCTTCGAGTTGCCTGGGTGGCTTCATCATGGATGACAAAATTTTTGTCGGTTATTTCAAAATTTGGGGAATTCCCAAAAATAGTTATGATGAACTATTAATTAAAAGGAATGGCATAAAAATGGTACGTATGCTATGTTTTCATCTAGGTATACAGAAAGAAAATAAATATGTAAAAAGAAAATTGGCCTATTAGTAATAGGATTACAGATCATTTGTTTAAAAATCATGTGGCGTTTCCATTTAAAAGTTGAAAAAGAATCCAGATCTCATTACCAAATTCCTGGTCTTGTTAGGGCCTGAGGATCCCCCAGGTAGACCCTTGTTATACCAAACCCAAATCAGCAATGGGGAGAGACTGAATGAGAACTGGTAGAACAATAAATTTCCGAGCAAATATTCATGAATAGAAGGTCAAGGGGCTAAAAGCCAATGACTGAAGCTTGATATAGTTCCTTAAGAAAATGACATTTTCAGATGCTTTTCAAGATTACCTGCTAGACTGCAAGCTCCCTGAGTCCCTCCATGGGTCCCAATATCCAGCAGAATGCCTTCCCAGGACAGAACCAATAAATATTTATTGAATAAATGAAAGAGTGAGTTTTTATTTCATTGCCATTGTTTTCACATATGAATGCACTTTAAGAGGCATCAGGATCGGAGAAGTGAGCCTTTAAGACAGATACAGGCCTGCCATGGAAGCACAGCCTTGGGCCCCTTTTGTAAAAAAGACATCTTGTCTAGAACAATCATTAAGAGACAGTATGGCACACCTCTATTTATTTATACCTATTGGCTAACAAACTGATGACCTGTCCCACAGATCCTTCCTCTTGCATTTGTCCCCACTGGACTCTCCGGTCTCTTGTTTGAGCCAGTATCCCACCCTGTCATATCCTCTTAATTTCTTCCTTTTGACTGTATGGCTCCTTCATGTACTTCCTGGCTCTCCAACGCCCTAGCTTACTTTCTCTAGTCCTGCATTTACCTCCTCTCTTTCACCACACCCCCTACCACACACACAATTCAGTCCAACTTGGACAGTGTCTTACACATTTCTTTTGTTGATCCTCTCAACACTTCCATGAAGTTGCCAAGCAAGAGTTATCACTGGTCCCATTCTATGGATGGCAAAACTGAGGGTCAGAGAAGTTAAGTGCGTTGGCCCCAGATCTCAGTAAGTGATATACCCAGGATTCAGAACAGGCCTTCTTTCCCCAAGTCAAGCCCTTTACCACTACCCTCAGATGAATACAGGATTGTTATATCACCAAGGACCTCAGCCTTGTACATAGCATGTAGTCAACTGGAGCCCGACATAAGAAATGACATAACAAGTGATACAGAAAGGTTCATAAGATCCCAGAGAACACAGTATCTTTCTCTGCCTATGGAATAAAATAGTTGTTCTTTAGCATGATCTGTTAGATTCTCATAACTTGGATTGTCTGACTTTCCAGCTCCTTCTTCACCATGCCCCGTGATTCACACAGTGTCCCCGTCATGCTGACCTTGCAGGAGTCCTCACTTCTCTCCTGCCCTGCTCACCTGACAAACTCCTATTCATCCTTCTAGAGCCTTTTTAAGCAAGACTCATGAAACTTTCTGGGTGAAGCCTGCTCTCCTCTGTGCCCACAAGACTGTGTTACTCAAGTAGCTTCCCACAGCTCTTGGGATGAAGTCTGGACTTTTGTTCTACAGGCTTTGCCAAAGCCCTCTGTGATCGGGCTCTTACTTCTTCAGCCTTATCTCTCCCTGCATGTACCCTGCTCTCACGCTAGAACCACCTTCAGTTTTCACATACATATCACTGGCTCTCTCTCCTGCAAGCTTCTGTGCACGCAGCCCTTCTGCCTTTTCCTCCCCTTTGCTGGGAGAATTCCAACACAATATTCAGTTAGTTTCAGGCGAGAGGTCACCTCCTCCAGGAAGCCCTCTAGAGTCAGGATTGGTGGCACTCTTCCTTGCATCTTTGCACCTTCTCACCATGATAAGTACTTTGTGACCGACTTTCTCAATATCACCCCTGATTTCTTCTTCTTTGATACATTCCCTGTCTGTCTCAAGAGAGAGCCCATGACCAGATTCTCCTTGATGTTTCTTACTGGAGATGCCTCTCCATCTTTACAATCATCACTAAAAGGTTTGGGGGTGAATGCTGTGGTGGAAAGAATGCTGAACTAGGGGCTGGCTCAGTCTCCAGTCCCAACCATACATCCATCCATCCATCCATCTATCCATCCATCCATCCATCCATCCATCCATCCACCCATCCAATGGCTATTTATAGAGTACTTCCTATCTATGTGCTCAGCACCATTCCAGGCAATAAAGAGAACAGGCAAAGCTCCTACCCTCTTAAAATTTTCATTCCAATGAGGGAGTCTGATCAAAACAAAAAAGATAAACGCACAATGTAATGTTAGTGATATGTGCTGTGAGCAAAACTGTGGCTACGATATGGCCTCCACTAACCTGGGCAGACCTATTAAATCTCCCTGAAACTCAATGTCACAGTTTAAAAAATGGTGTGAATAATATTTGCTCTAAATAACTAGCAGGGTTCCTTTGAGGTTCAGGTATGCAGAAATATGGACACTATTTTTGAAAACATCCCAAGTATATGCTATTATAATTATTAATTTTGATGTAATGTGGTCTCTATTTACTCTCTCCAACAGCTAATACGTGAATAAAAAAGAAATCCATCAGTCATTTAGATATTTGAAAATGAGCAAATGTCTGGCTGGCGGCTTCAGTCTCCATCTGAATGTTTAGTTAACGTACCTGTGTGGCTGGAAGTCCTGTACTCGCTGCTGTGCACGTGAAGGCATCAACCTCTAGAATTATTATTTTCCCCCATACTATTGAGATAATGGTAATTTTCCTGTCTAAATGTAAATTTAAAATGGGCATTTTCATGCTCGTCTGGGAAAACACGCTAAACAGGACTGTCCATCTCACATAAATGTTATTTATACTTCTGTGTAGCTCATTTTTATTTAGGACATATGTACATGCCAGCAATGTGTGGAAGGACATTAAATCATTCCCCATGAAACTTAGGAGCCAAATTTAATTTTGCAACTGTTTGCAAAAATTTTTAAAAAACGGCAACATGCTTTTTTTTTTTTTTTTTACTAGCCTTAAGAGGAAGAGCACATGGGAATAAACTAAACCATGCTTTTTCTATATTGCACTTGCTGCCAAAGAACCTGACACCCACCACTTTGAAAGGTGCGTATAGGCGTGTGGCAAAGGTATGGCGAATGGGGGTAAACACTCAAGGCTTCTTTATATTTACTTATGTACTGTTTGTTTGCAACTGTCCAGTACAGCGTGAACACAACCCCAGGGTCATTTTGACAGTACCTATAAGGCTCAGATTCCTCTTCTCTCCTCACCTCTGCCATCATACCCTCACTCCACCTATAAGGGAACCACTGTTCCCATTTCGTGTGTAACCTTGTAGGCTTTTTAATACGTATTTACAAATATATACACGTGTGTCTATATGAAAAGCACACTATACTCATTGCCCAGCAAGTTTCTTTCTTCACCTACGCTCTGGAAATCCCACCAGGTAGGCACAGAGAGGTCCACCACGGACTTTTTACACGGTTGTACAGTATTTATCTTAGCTTTTCAGAATTTATCTCATTCCTATGGATGGACATTTGGGTTATTCGCCATGTCTTTATGTTCAAATTATACAACAGCTGGGTACCTTGGATATGCTGCCTAATGCACACGTGTGCACACTGCTCCGGGGTGTTCAATGAGAGGTGTAACTGTGGCTTCAGGGACATTCACCTTTTTTCTTCATTTAAATTTTAACAGACACTGCAGACTTGCTCTCCAATAATGGAGTATCCATTTACATTCTCACCAACCAGATCCACTCTGGTTAGAGGGCATCACTATGCTATTCAGAGAAGAAGCAGGTGGGGAAGGAGAAGCTGGTGCCCTCTAGTTCTCTGGGAGTTACATACAAACTTTCAGCCGATAAACCCTGAAGGAGTGGAAGGGGTTCAGCCTGGCAACAATCCTCCCTTTTCTATAACACTGAAGTTAATTCCTCAGTTATGCTCCTTTGCCCTTTTATTCCACTTTCAGCTGCCCTTAGATCTCTGATATCAGATATCCTGTGGCTTTATATTCCCCTGGGATATGACCCTAATGAAACAGTCCATTGGAATTAACAGCAACTATCATTTATTAAGTGACACACATGTCACATGCACTATGTCAGTTAATCCCTGAAGTTGTTCAGTTAGATGGGTACTTTTTGATCCACGGTTCACAGATGAGGATACAGTCAAAGAGGTTACATGTGCCTACCCAAGGTCACAACATGAACCACATGGTGCAGACATCTGGACCCAGGCAAGGTTGGTTCCAATGTGGGCTCTGAGACTGTGAGCCAGCAGGCTCCAATGCAAACAATCACTCCTTCCTAAGGCTCTCTATCTCTGTCTCCCTTATGTCAGGCGCTGCTTTCTGTCGCATATTAGTTATTTGTGAATAGTATTTATCTTATCTTTTCGACTATTAGCTTCTTGAACGAAAGATGCATGGCTGAGTCACCTCTGTCTCCACCAACGTTTCAAAAACCACAGTACCTCAAACACAGTAGAAACTTAATAAATATACTTTAAACGAAAGACATACCACTCAATCTCGTAACATTTCTTCCCATACAATCCCATATCACTGAGTGCTCCCCATGCTGAATCTGACCATGGCCTTCACGGGTCACCTACAGTGTATCTGTCAGAGGGCTGATTCCCACATCGGAACCCCTAGACCTGGATCTCTTCTAACACCATCTCTATCATTAGGAACCAGCTGCCTTATGGTCCATTCCCCCATGACTCCACCGATGCAGGATCTCATGCCTTAATTTGAGTTAATTCATCTGATGCCTAATTAGAATTTATTTGCCTCAGGGCACCTGGGTGGTTCAGTCGGTTAAGCATTTGCCTCTTGGTTTCCGCTCAGGTCAGGAGCTCAGGGTCATGAGATAGAGCCCTGTGTCAGGTTCTGTGCTTGGTGGGGAATCTCTCTTCTTCTCCTTCTGCCCCTCTGTCTCCCCACCTCCACACATGCACACGTTCTCTCTCTCTCATAAATAGATAAATCTTTTACAAAAAAGAATTTATTTGCCTTAATTTATCAATTGCAGCTTTTTGCAGCTTGCTGCTCCCCATCTCTACTCTGTTGTCCATCTTTCACGCCAAGTCCTCTTGCTGTAGCCTTTATCCCCAATTTCCAATCTTTTGGGTTATGCCTTTATTTTGCCTTCCAACTCAGCTGCTAAATGGTAGCTTGATTGGACTGTCTGGCTTCCAGGCCAGTTCTACCCCTGGACACTATCTCTTGAATCACTTTCCATTCCATGCTCTGCTAGCCAAGGGAGAATCACACTCTACCCCATGACTAAAGCAACCCCCCCCCCGCCACCATTTCAGCTTAGATCCAGAATCCTGGGCTTTCTTTACAGGGATGGAAATGTGGCCAACAGGCAATAACAAACAAGGACTATCCATGCTCTATGAAAGGAAGCAGCCCTCATGTCAATGAGACTAGACTGCCACTTTCCCCTCTGCCTCTCTCCAGCCTACTCATCTCAAAAGCCATGGTCAAGTTACTCCTCCATATTGCCTTTCCCAATTTTTCCCAACAATTATTGAGAACCTCATTAGACATCTGATATCCATTTTCCAAATTAATATTTAATTATATACGGTCTCATTTTGTTTCATGTGATTTGTGGTCTGCTTTAATAGACCAAAAGCTTCTTGAAACAGGGAACATATTGCCATAGTCTCTGTAATCATCATCATCAATATAGCAAATATTTAACACTATGTGCAGAAATGCCTTACATGAATTAACTCATTTAATCTTTATAAGAACCCTAAGAAATAGGCACTATATCATCCCCACTTTGCAGATGAGAATACTGAGGCATAGAGAGACTAAGTAACTTGCTCAAGGCCATGTGGATATCAATGTGGTAAAGCAAGTGTTCAAGTCTGAGCAGTCTGGTTCTAGAGTACTCTATAAGCTTAACCACTGAGCCCTCTTCTTCCATGTAATCCCATAATAGTACCAAAAACAGATGAACACAGAGATATTACACAATAAATACCCATTGGCTACCTGGTATACAATCTGATACTAGCTGTCCTTTCAGCGTCCTTAACTCTACTGTACAATCATTTTGAGACTCAACTGTACATTACTTAATTGGCCGTTGTCCAACTGTGGAGTAAGGGCTCTGACTGGAACAGGATTTGCCCCTAAGATCTATGAAAGCTTTGGAGAAAGCAGGCCCAGAGGAAGATGCTGTCCAAACTTGAGGTTTGGCTGAAGAAGCACTGAGCATGACAACAACAGGATAGGCTCCAGTTGAGGCAGACAATAAAGCGCATTCTGGATAAGACAATGGGCTTTAGAGCGAGGTTGCCTGAGCTGGAATCCCAACATCATGGGACACCTTTCTTGTGGAGCTACCCTAAAGGCACGGGAGCTAATTCTTCTCAAGTGCTCAGCGCAGTCATGGGCAGAGTAGGTGTTCTGTGCATGTTAATTGCTGTATTATTCATAATAATTAGGATGGAGAACAATATCTGGGATCTGGGTCCTCACTTCGATATGGGACACAGCAAGGGAAGGAGGCACAGCGGATATTCAGAATTCAGCATCTTTTTCTGGGGCTCTGGCAACATGGTCCTTTGGGTTCTAATGAACTTAGTCACAGGCCGTAGAACCAAATTTAGGGAGGGCACTGGACCCTAAGCCTAGAGATCCCAAGGTCCCTGTGTAATGCCTGTAGAAATTCAGGCACTAGGCGCAGGGAGAGGGGCCCCAAGTCAGGACCAAGCCACATACGGGATTTGGTGCCAGGCGGAGGTGAAATCTCATGGTTCAGCTGAAGCGCAGGACCGGAGCAAGACAGCAGCAAGTGTACCTTGGAGCAGAGCCCAGTATAGATGCGGTGGAATGGCCTCAATCACCCCTACCTCTGCACAGGAATAGCCCCGAGAACCAAGGGCAGGCTGAGCTTGCAGTAAGGATCACGTGACACAGAAGGCAATGAAAGGCTGGGAGTGAGTCTGGCCCTGTTCCATGCTGCATGGGGCTGCCTCACAGCCCTGTCCAGGCCTCACCCTGCTGGGGAGCCCGCAGTCTGGTGCTGTGCCCTTTGCTGAAGGCAGGTGCGCAGCAGGTGACTGACCCCAGGGAGTGCAAACCAAGCTGTTGGTGGGCACAGCCCATGAAGCAAAGCTCAACTGCCAGCCTCGCAGCCTCGGGGGCCCCAGCGGTGGGGACCACGTCCTCCGGGCAGGGAGCGTCGATTCACCCAGCACGAGAGCCATAACCTAGCAGGAGACCCACAGAAGGCTTTTAAATGTCTATTTTTTAAAGTGGTTAGCAAAGCAGGGGAGAAACTGTCAGAGATCCGAAATGAAGGGTTTAATTCAGAGTCAGCAAAGAGGTGAAATGAAGCAGAAAGAGAAGACAGTGAAAGAAGAGGCTTCAGGATTTTGGAAGAGAAATGCAAAGGCCGGTAACAAGGGGGAAAAGTAACAGCCACATCTCAGAAATGGCTCAGGTCAACATCTAGAAAGACTGTTTTCCATTCTGCAAAACCCGCTGCTTTTGCAGGCAGGTTATTTGCTGGGCCAGGAAAGCCCCCTCCTCCGTGCATCTGACAAGTATCTACGTGTTCTTAACTCTGGCTCGGGGTTCATCTCTAGACAAGGCCACCCTCTCTTTTGGTCTCTGTTTTCACTGCTTGTAATAGTGTATTTCAAAGTCTAATACAATGGATTATGAACTCCGAGCACTGCAATCACCCACAGTCACCTGGAGGCCGTTTATCTTTCTATCCCCGAGACCCTCAAGACAGTACAGATCCTGGCACACAGTAGGTGCTCAATTGATGATCACTGTAGAAACTCATGAATAAAGAATGAATAAAATAAAAATAGGAAGGAAGGAGCGAACCATGGAAGGAAGGAAGGGAAGGAAGGAGGCAGGGAGTAAGGAAAGATCTTTCAGAGCTGCAAGTGCAGGGCGCACAAGGGGAGGCAGGGAGCGAGTCCATAAACGTTTCCTAGCATGTCCTAAGGTTCATGTGGACCACGCTAAGGATTTAGCTCACTGGCGAAGTACCATAATCAAAGGTTATAAAGCAGAATGATGTTTGAAAAAGCTATCTCCAATGCCCTCTTCACCCTACATGTTATTAATCTCATTTATTTGCTCCCTACTTCAAATTAATGTACTTGTGCCCAGAGATTTGGCATGTATGGCCTCATTCAAAACCAGCAGACCTCAACTTCTCCAAGAAATAGTCTTAAAATGACCTCCTATCCAACTCTTTGTTATTTCAGTAATTTTTTCTTAACTTATATCATTCCAACCCTGCACCTGTTTATTTGTCCCTCGGGGTGACAGCTTTCCCTAGGAGTTATGAGTTTATTCTTTAGAGCCAAACAAACTTGGGTTCAAATCATAGCATGGCTATTTGCTAGCTTTCTAACTCTGGCGAAATTACCTAGTATCTCTGAGCCTCAGTCTGCTCAGCTATAGCAGGGTGATGAATGATGCCTATCAACATGGTTTTTGTAAGAACTGAAGGCTATTTAAGGTTTAGATATATACTAAGCAATCAATAGCAGCTAGTAATATCGGTCTTGCCAATATTAGATAAAAACTGTAGTCACAGTAGGTTGGTTGGGTTTTGTGCCCTGCTATATACTCCCTGGTGGGGGAGACTGTCTTCTCTTTCTTGTTATTTCCTTTTCTTCCCCCTCCCCCAACTCTACATCACCCTCTCCCCTTCGAGGCGTCTTGCAATTCTCTGTGACTCAATGCACAGTGCCCGCTAAACATGATGGCTCCCCTTCGCCACTGTGCCCTAGCTTCGTGAATGCCAGTCACCCATCCGGTTCACAAGCCAGAAACCTGGCTCTCGTTCTGACCCACCATTCTCCCTCACCCCCTCACCATATGCAATTTACTAGGCTCTGTTGGCCCACATCCTAAACTTTCTCCTGGTTCTCTCCATTGCCCTCCATATCCACCGCCACCTTCAGCTGGTGACCTTCATTTCTAACTCCAATTGCCACCAGGGTCTCCTGACTCTCCCTCTCAAGATGACTTGTCTCCCTTATCCCTGTTGGCTGACAGTCAATTCTCTACTCTGCAGCCAGAGAGGTCCTCTTAAAACTCAGATATGATCATGGGACCCTCCCCCTCCCATGGTTTCCCATTGCTCTTAGCGTAAATGCACAACTTGTTAACTTGGTTCTAGAATCAGACTTATTACCTGTGCTGGAAACATACTGGTTTATATCAGGGTCCCTCTTTGCATGGGTTGTCATCTTTTCCTCCAACAAGCTCTCCAAAGAGCCAAGCCTTGCACAATATTGCCTCAAAAACAAAGCCCTGAACTCTGGACTAGGAACATCTCTTTTTGGTTGAGGATATTGTACGTAACTGATACAAAACACTGTGTGAAGACAAGTCTCAGAGAAAAGGGCCAAGCTTGTAAAGTACAAGACAAAGTGATGGATGGAGGAGCTGGGTGCCTAAAAGCACTTCATTTCACTTTTCTAAATGTGCCCTGTCAAAGTGAAGGGAATAGACCCAGGAAGGCTTAAGTTAGTGGATGCACAATGAAGTACAATATTTATCTTCATGCTCTTGAGCTGTAGACCGTTCAGCATTAGAAAACACCATCAAGTCTGTCTCCCAACGTGCCTGGGGCCCTCAGGGTGGGGAGGACTCTGATTTAATGAGCAAGGCATACCATCTGTCACAGGACTGCCGAGCAGTAACTCTGCAAACAGCAGCTCCCAGACCCCAAGGAGCAGAACGCTTGGGCACCATTTGGGCAAGATGTAGCCCTTGGCTCTGTGGTCAAGAGACCTTACACACCCTATCTACTCAACCGAGGAGTGACAAGTGAGATCTGTGTGTCCTTGCTCACAGTCCAAATCAGCCTCAACATTTTCTGTGTGATGCTTGATGACCCACTGCAGAGGGGAGGCACCCCGCTCAGAACAAGGTGCTAGAGGGTTGCGTCCTTGACCCTTACACTTTCTGTCAAGAAGCTTCCGGGAAATACTACTACTGACCAAAGCATTTACCTTAGCATACAACTATGGGTGGAGGGAAAGAGGAAAACAGAGAGAGTATAATTCATGTATATTCCTCATGGATTTGCTCTTCAAATTGAAATAATCTAGGAGAATGCGTTTTGTATCTAAATCGGCGAAAGCAATATGAGAGTTGCTTCTACCCCAGCAGGAAAATAATTATGATCTTTAACCAAACGGACCAGGAATTATGTATCCAAAAGAGGGTCTTACCCTTTAAAAGGAGTCACCTTAGAAAGCTATGTAATTCTTTGTCTGCATTTCCATGGCTTGTTTTACTTACTACGTTTTGAGGTTTACTTCTCTGGGGATTTTTTCTCTTGCACGTGTGAATCTCTAGCCACTAACCTAGCACACGAGCAAGCGGAGCAGTAAACACATGCACCCAGAAGTCACACGACCAGAAGTTCAAATCCCAGTTCTGTTAGCTAGCAATGTGAATTTGGTTGTTTGTTCTAAGCCTCGGCTTCCTCATCTGTAAAATGGGGCTGATAATTGTCCATAACTCATGGAATGTATATAACTATATGAAAATAAAGCAAATAAAATACTTAATATCATCTTTAACACAGAGGAAGCACTTAACTAGTGTTGACTATTGTTATGATACACATTGATTGTTTAAAAAAATAGTTATGCCAATTATGATGCCTTTATACACAAATTATAGGGGCTCCTCTTCTGAAATCCCTAGGACATCCTAATTCCCACTCTTCAAAACCACCTCAATGGACGTTTTTAGTGGGACTTGATAGGTAAAGACAACTGAAAATTGGTTAAATTTCACCCAGCATCTATGAGCACCTCAACCGTTAGCTTGAAGTCTTACTCTCTTATATTCTTTTGTAACCATAATAATTTTCACAGCGCTTGGCACTTAGCTCCAGTAAATGTTTACTTAATGAATGGAACATTTGTTGAATAGATCGTGGAATGAATGAAGTAGGTGAACAAACTGAATAATCACAAGCAATTACTCAACTTGTTCACCCAACTGGCTTCAGGACTCTGTTGGAACACTCTCAAAAAATGTGAATTGGATGTGGGAAACAATCTTTCTAGCTTTCCTTCAATGCTGCTATGCTGGACATTTGTCATGCTTTCTAATTTCCCATCACCTTTTTTGATGTGTATTAGTTTCCTATTGCTGCTGTAACAAATTACAACAAATTTAGCGGCTTTAAACAACACAAACGTATTATCGTAATATTTCTGGAGCTCAGAAGTCTGATACGGGCCAGGATCAAGGTGTTAATAGGCCCGTGTTCCTTCTTGAGGCCCCAGGGGAAAATCGGTTTCCTTGTCCTTTCCAGCCACTGGAGACCTTTTGCATTGTGTAGCCTATGGTCCCCTAACTCCTTCTTCAAAGTATAGCACTTCAACCTGTGCTTCTATTATCAGACCTTCTTTACCTGACTCCGATTTCCAGCCTCCCTCTTCCAGGGACCCTTGTGATTACACTGGGTCTTCCTGGATAATCCAGGAAAATCTCCCTAACTCAAGATCCTTAACCTCATCACATCTGCAAAGTCCCTTTTATCATGTACAGTAACACACACATGGATTTTCCAAGATTAGGATGTGGACATCTTTGAGGGGCCATTATTCCACCAATCCAACCAATCCACTGTGTTTGGAGTATTTCCTGCCTTTAGTGTTCAACCCCACCCAGGCAGAAGCCTGAACTTTGCTTTTGATAAAACAAAGGCATGTGGCTGAAGCTGGCCATTCTCAGATGCCAGACTCTTCTGATGTTGGTGATATGAGGAAGGAGGTCTCATGGGGCATCCGTTTCCTGGTGAGGCTAACCGCAGAAGTGTCCAGCTCTCTGGGCACCAGCAGTGTCTACTGAAAGGATTTCGCTATCTCTGCCCAGCAGTGGCAAGAGCAGGAGTGCTTTCTAGAACAATCCCATAGTACATTCTTGCAAGTGTACCCTCCAATTCCAATTCTTCCACCACTATAGATTCTGTGAGCACCTCAAATGCTTTCATAAACATTTTGTCTGTGTCTGAGAGTTTTGGTTTTTAAATCTAGCTCTCAACATTTTTTAAAATTAGAACATCAAATTGATGTACATTCCATATAATAATAATAAAAAAATCTTGTCTGCTTACATCAGTCTCAAAGAGGTTCCATTGTTTAAAACGTAGGACCCCAGTGGACATAGCCACCTGTCCTAGGTTGTAAGAAGAGCCTGCAGAGAAGCTGATGGAGTGGTCCTAGAAAATGGGAACAATGAAGAATATTTTGGGGTGCCTTTTAAGGGCCAAGTACTGAATAAAAAGGCTCTGAAGAAATGCAGTGCCATCATTCAAACTAGGGGTTGGTAAACTGCACCATCCTTTATAATAGTAGGTGTGAGGAGGAGGACAGAAAGAGAACATGCTACGTGCCTGGACTCTGAAACTTTGATTTTCACCTCTTTCAAGGTAAATAGAATGCTGTTTGTCAGGGGACAGGAAAAGATTTTGATTATTAATGTTGGTCAGCATGGACGTACCCCTCAGTGCTTTTTAAAGTACTTTATCACCATTACTTATTTATATTAAATTAAATAGCCTTGGAATAGCCATTAGTTTAGAAAACAAAAGTACGACTGGCTTAAGACTGCTCCTCACCCCCTGCCACCCTCACCCCTGCATTATCTACAGGGCACTCCCCTAGGGCTCTTAGTTCACTTCTTTGTAGGACAGGGGAATTTTTTAAAATAATGTTTTTTTCAATTGCTCTCTGCTCTGTGCCTTCTGCTTGCAGTTAGCAGCTCAAATCCCGACTCTGGCAGTTCGTAGCTGGGTGACTTAGGACAGTCATTTAACTTCTCTGAGCTTCCTTCATCTACCAAGGGCTGACATGACACCCCCAAGTGGGTTTGCAGACAAGACTAAGTAAGCTGTGGGATGGTAGCTGAGCTCAAGCCCTGGATTTAGACAGATCAGAGTTCAAAGCTTGAGTTTACACCTTATCAGCTGGATGCCCTTCAGCAAGTTAACCTGGGGGCCTAAGATCCTCTCAAACACAAGGAAGATGGGTAAGCACTCCCTTACAAGGTTAAGCAATTAAATGAGATCATAGACGGGGAGCTCCTTGCACCACGCCTGTCAGATGCTAATACTGGAAACAGTGAAATAGTTGGTCTGGAGTGGGTGTTCATAGTGAGCTAAGGAATTTTCACATGGAAAAATGAAATCAACTTCTTGTCTTCACATATCCCCAACCAGCACCCTCCTTTAGTCTCTAGTGTTCTGAAATGCTCAGGAAACAGACATTTAAAAGCTGCTGCTATTGACAGAGATCAGATCTGTGGCTGCTGAAGTTCAAGGATTGAACTCGCAGAGGGATTGACTCCAAAGGCATGCGAGGAAATGTGGAAACATCTGTTCATGTGAGTCTTATTCATGGAACTATTCTGTAGCTTGATGGTGGTGGTGGTTACATAACGGCATTCTTTCCCTACACTCACCAAACAGTAGGTTTTAATTGAGTGCATTTTATATACATATTACACTTTGAGAATGCTGATTTTAATGATCACATCCCAGGCACACTAGAACCGGGGTTGGAGAGATTCTTTTCAGTGAAGGGCCAGATAGTAAATATTTTAGGCTTTGCAGGTTATGGGCTCTGATACAACTACTGAGCTCTGCTGTTGTTATGCAGAGCAGTCAGAGACAATAGATAATACAGAAATGAATGGGTGGGTGTAGCTGGGTTTCAATACAATTTTATTTATGGACAGAAATTTGGTTTTACATAGTTTTCATTTATCATAAAATGCTCTTCTTTCATTTTTTTTCTAATTCCCTTAAAAATGTAAAAATCATTCTTAGCTCCCGGCCTTCTAAAAACAGCCAGCAGGCTAGATTTGGTCTGGGGGCCACTGTGTTTGGCAAGCCCTGCTCTAGAGTTCAAAAGACCCTCCATCAAGCAGCATTCTGAAATCCGCTTTCGCGGCTTCTCCGTGCAAATGCCGTGTCTAATAGAGCTGGGAACCCAGCTCCTGGGAGTCCTGCACGGTCCCTGCCAGAACCTACTCCCTCTGTGGCCAGGCTGAGCCGCTGCTTCTTGTTTTCAATTTCCCCTTCTGTCCCAGGAGGACCACCACCATCTCCCAGAGCCCAGCAAAACGCATCCTGCTGGTTATTTGGGAGAAAATGCTCCGTCCGAGTGCAGAAACCGATCAGGGCTGAGGTGATGTGTCTGGCCTGTCTCAATAATCAGGGGGAAAGGTTTGATTTTTCAGGTTGTCATTCCTAAAATTGCTTGTCTTTCCAGGTGATGTTCTTATTTCTGAATGTGGTCTGACCTTCACATTCCCTAAAGAGGAGGGTTATTTTTTCAAAGGGCTGGCAGCAGAATCGTACTCTCAGAAAGCTGGCTCCTTCCCTGCCAAGCTGCCATCCCCAGCACGAACCATCCCTTAGGGGGAGGGTGGCTTGCCCTCCGAATGTTTGCCTGGGCAGGGCCAGAGCTACTCCAAGCTCCTTGGACGGCAAAGGAAGCTTTACAAATCCAAGTCAGCACCAACTGAGAGTTCTTTCTCGGTTTCTGACAGTGGTAGGTGCTTAAGGAACCCGCTTGGGGTGGTCCAGACTGCCAAGATACCCACAAAAGTCAAGACAAAGCTCTAGTTCAAAAGCCTCAAGTCTTTACAACATTTTAAAAAAATATTTCATGTATAATTTAATCTTTCATGGAAGAAGATGGATTACCTAGGCAACCAGTTTATTATTCTATCTGTTGGAAGCATTCAGATCAATTGTTTGGATTAGGGGTTGCAAACTTTTTCTGCAAAGGGCCAAATAGTAAATATTTCAGGTGTTTCAGGCAACACTGTCTCTGTTGGAGTTCCTCAACTACGTTGCTGTGGTATAAAAACAGCCACAGACGAATGAATGAATGAGCATGGCTGTGTTCCAAGAGAACTTTGTTTAGGAGACGAAGTGGCAAGCCAGATTTGGCCCATGGGCTGTTGTCTGCTGAGCCCCGCCACAGGTGGTATATCTCTAAGAGGGACTAGGTGGGAAGAGGTAATAAAACTTAACTCAACAAACACTACTTGTAATATCTGTAAATAATCTCGTCATTATCACTGCCGATTGGGGAGGAACACCCATCCCACCCATGCATTGTGCTAGGAGTGAGAACAGAAAACGCAAGTAGACTAGATGCCTTTTGACCGCAATGAGTTTGCCACGTGACAGAGGAAGGAAGACAGGTCAGCGATGAGTAGCACTAGAGACAGGAAGAGCCAGTGGGGTGTAGAGGACCAAGAGAGACCTTCTAACTTGACGGATCACTACAGGCTTCACAGAGAAGGGGCTCCCCAGCTGAACCTGTGAGATGGGCATGGTTCAGGTGGGCGAGAACGGGGCGGGGGGGGGACACAACATGCAAAGGCCCAGGGTAAGTATGTGCGAAGTGTGTGTGCAGGATAGAAAGTAGGCAAGTTGGAGCGAAGTTGGAAGGGACAACTTTGAACCATCAGTTTTCACAGCGTGAACTTTTTTTGTAGAGTCTGGGGGAGAGAAGAAGGTTTCTGAACGTCTACAACCATACTCCCTACAAAGCAGGCAGCTCAAAGAATCCGCCTCCTTTACAAAGACAATGTGACTGGCTGCATCTTACGTGTTATGACTGTCATGTTACTAATGGGTCACATTTATTAAGCCATTAGTACGTGCCCAATAATAACATACTAAGTGCTTTACTTTCATATGTCATGTCACACTTACCAAAAAACTACGGAGGCGGTTATTTTTATACCCATTTAACAGATTAGAAAACAGAGATGCACAAGAAGTTAATTTACCCCAAGCCTTCCAGCTTGGAAGAGGGAGCGTGTGGTTTTAAACCTACGTCTGGGGGCGCCTGGTGGCACAGTCCTTAAGCGTCTGCCTTCGGCTCAGAGCGTGATCCCAGGGTCCTAGGATTGAGCCCCACATCAGGCTTCTCTGCTAGGAGCCTGCTTCTTCCTCTCCCACTCCGCCTGCTTGTGTTCCCTCTCTCGCTGGCTGTCTCTCTCTGTCAAATAAATAAATAAAATCTTAAAAAAAAATAAAATAAAATAAACCTACGTCTGTCTCAAATAAGCTTACCAGTGCATTTTCAAACATATTTCTGTGTCTTAATAGTTAAGTGATACATTTTTTAAAAACCTCATTTCTAAATTGTCTCTTCCCAGTGTTTCCCTACTCAAAAATCCCCAATACTATGATTACATTTCTCATCTTTTTATCTCCCTACTAATTATTTTTTTTCAAGAGCAACAGATTCATAATTAAAGATTTAGAAATTCAAATTCTGTTAAAATTTCATCCAATATGAGTTTGCTAATTTAGCATAAAATTGTGATTTTCATCAATCCCACATCTATCCATCTACATTCGTAATTCTCTTCATATTGGTTTTGTCTACATGTTAGGCGGGACTTGCTGTAATGTACACAAACCATGTATTTATCTCACATGACTTTTGCTCAAACATAATAGAGGAATAAAATTTCAAATAACTAAAAATGCTTATAAATAGGGACCTAGAGGAGAACAAACAAATCACATATTCAGGTTATGTGATTCCAGGTAATCTGTTTCCTTTTCTATTCTTCTCTAAATTACTTAAAATTGAGTTATGTTAGGGTTACACTTTTAAAATGTAATCATGTAAAAATGTTCTCAAAAAAAAAAAACAACAACGAAACAACACATTGGGAGCTAGTCTAATATGCAATTAATAAAAGAATTTCCTAATGCAAAAAGGGACTGTGTTCTGTGAAGTTTCCATGATTCTTACTTACACGTACTTAAAGCTATTAGGTTTCATTAATTCACTGGGCTCTAATCTCAGGCTAGCTGGTGTGGGTGTATCTTCAGCTCCTCCAAATTCAATCAATTTAAGAGAAACAGGAGTAGGGGTTTAGTGGATTAGACACAACAGGCCATTAATCCCCCCATCCTCAGTTGTAATCCAGCCTCTACCAACGTGATTGGGGGGAAAAATATCCCGCAAAAAAGCTCAAACGCTCAGAAAAGCTCCCAAGCTGGCTCCCTCGAGACACACACACTGAGGTCACAGTTTGCTTGTCTTTACTTAACATCAGTACAGCATTTGTCATCTGTCCTATTTCTTGTTGGTTTTTCCTTTATGCCTTTTGCTGAAATTCTCAGATCAGATATATTTGAAAGGGACCCATGTTGCAATCCCAGGAATAGCTCAGCATTTAATTATCATTTAAAAAAGCATTCTCTCAAGGGGCTATAAAACATAAATCAAAATTATCGTTTCATGTTGCAAATTTGTTGAAGAAACGTGGTTAAGGTTACCATGTGCATAAATTAGTGGTGGGGGAAGCTGGCGAGACTGAATAATGAGAAGAAAATAGAGTAACCAAATTCCAGTACAAAATGAGCAAGGGGTAGTTTCGGAACATATAACTATTATATCTCCTGTCATAAATGGATTGGATCCTAATACCTCATTTCTTTCTTGCTTTGGCCAATAAGACAACATTTACTCATGCATTAAGCAGGAAAAACTATGGGCAAGATCCTGACTCGGGGTTTTGTTTATGTCACCAATCCCAAATATTTACTGGATTCCATGAGATCATATAACCTACATAACGGGCCTTGATAAGTCTAAACCCTACGTGTAAAATGAAAAACAAGTGGCATGAAATATACGTGTTTTTTAATTATCAAAAAAATGTAGGGTAGACTTGGTAAATTGCCTCTGAAGATCATTTTACGAAAAAGACATGACTGTCTTCTTTCTTATTACCTTTAAAATATTCCCCAAACATCCTAGCTTCCCCTGGTGAATCAGATTCAACCAACCTCAACTGATTATATGTTATGTGCAGGCATTGTGCTAAACACTTTCACATGAATTGGCTCATTTAATCCCCATGTTTTACATGATATTGCCAAATTCCTTCCTAATTTTGCCCAACATCTTTTGTTCTTTTAGCTTCAGCCATAACAATACAGAACCATTTATCAAGTGCATTCTATGTGCTAAGCACTATGCTGCGTTTTAAAATTTCAGTCTCTCTTAACTCCAAATATAGATGTTATTAACTTCCAGTCTATGAAAGAGGATACTAAGGATTAGAGATTTTTAGTAACTTCCCAAGGTCACAAAACACGAGGTGAAATTCTAAGACTCCAATATACAGACCACATGGTTTTCAGTATTTGCTTTGATGAAGCAGTCAATGATGACCCCTTGACTCTTTCCAAGGGTCTCACTAGAGAGCTACAAGGTCATCTTTCTACATCCCACACCTTATCTGATACTTGTCCATCCTGGAAGTCATGTGTCACTCTGCTGCCCACTCACAGTCACAAAAGTTCTTCCTGCAATTTAATCTTGCTGCCTTGACATTTCCAAAACTGGGAAAGTTGAGCATCACAGCAAAGTTGGATAACTCTCTGTAGAAGTCTCTTAATATTATAAAATTTCCAAGTTGGAAAGGGACCTAGAAATTACGGCCCAATATCCCTGTTTAAAAGGAAAAAACTGGGGCCCAGGCCAATAAAACGATTTCTCCCGGACCACAGAGCTGGCAGCAGCAAAGCTAACACTAACATCAATGTTTCCTAACTTCCATCCCGTTAATCTTTCCTGCCATCCACCTGATTTGCTCTTCCCTACAATTTATAGAAATATGGTCTTAGAACAGTATTTCAGAAGTCTCAAAATTCTGGATTTAGGAAAGCAATTTGCTTGTTCTTAACCACAGTTTCCTGTCTCTGATCTGACTTATTAAGCAAAGTAACATTCTGAAATACCAAGGCTATTTGGTTTTGTGTGGTAGTTTGTGGGGTGGGCCACTGTTGAAAGGGTCTTTGAAAGTGTCATCACTATTCTATATACTTGTCTACTTCCTTAAGGAATTGAGGTGTAATTCTAGAGACTTATAAACAGGTTGTACGCTCCTTAAGGATGTACTGTGATAAAACCATAAAAAACTTCATTCTCTTTTACCCAGTTACCACAATACTGGGATAATTTTAAAGAAATAGTTCAATATAAATAAATATCTATACCTGTTTGACATCAGCCATAGCAACTTCCTTCTAGATATGTCTCCTGAGGCAAGGGAAACAAAAGCAAAAATAAACTATGGGGACTTCATCAAAATAAAAAGTTTCTACACAGCAAAAGAAATAATCAACAAAACTGAAAGGCAACCTACAGAATGGGAGAAGATATTTGCAAATGACATATCTGCTTGGTATCAAAAATATATAAACACATTTTTCCAAAGAAGATAGCCAACAGATACATGAAAAGATGCTTCACATCACTGATCATCAGGGAAATACAAATCAAAACCACAGTAAGATATCACCTTACACCGGTCAGAATGGCTAAAATAAAAAACACAAGAAACAACAAAGTGTTGGTGAGGATGTGGAGAAAACAGAACCCCTCTTACGCTGTTGGTAGGACTGCAAACTCATGCAGCCACTCTGGAAAACAGTATGAAGGTTCCTCAAAAAGTTAAAAATAGAACTACCCTATGACCCAGCAATTGCAGTACTATTACCCAAGAATGCAAGAATATTAATCCAAAGGGATACATGCACCCTGACGTTTACAGCAGCGTGATCTACCAAGAGCCAGGTTATGGAAACAGCCCAAGTGTCCACTGACTGATCAATGGATAAAGAAGATGTGAGACAGACAGATAGATAGATACTCAGCCATCAAAAAGAATGAAATCTTGCCATTTGCAACCACAAGGATAGAGCTAGAGAGTATAATGCTAAGAGAAATTAGTCAGAGAAAGACAAATACCATATGATTTCACCCATATGTGGAATTCAAGAAACAAATGAGCAGAGGGGGAAAAAAGAGAGAGAGGCAAACTAAGAAACAGACTCTTCACTACAGAGAACAAACTGATGGTTATCACAGGGGAGGTGGGGGGGTAAGAAGGGGGTTACAGGAGATGGGGATTAAGGAGTGCGCTTACTGTGATGAGCACGGAGTATTGTAGGAAAGTGCTGAATCACTATACCACACACCTGAAACTAATATTACAGTGTATGCTAACTAACTTGCATTTAAATAAGAATTTTTAAAAAAGGAAATATCTACAGACCCCAAAAAAAATATGCCCCCCAAAATAGCGAAAACTAGAAACACAGATCTCAAAAACAGAAAGATCAATGATGGCATTTTCGATGAATAAATTATGTGGAACAGTACAAAAAAGTCATGAACATTAAGGTGGCAGATACCAACTACTTGTTCACCATGCCATTTTCCCTCTGCAACAAAATACAAGGCTAGCCTACAATTCCCAAGCTCTTTTGCAAGAAGCAGTGGCCATGTGACTGACCATAAATGATGTGCACAGCTTTCCTATAAAACCTCTCCCATGATCCTTCTATATATGCTTTTTCCCCACCTGCTGATATTGATGCTGAGAACAATACTGAAGCCCCCTCTTGAAGAGAGCAGAGCCTCCATCAGCCTTGAGACTTCCAACACCCCTCCCCCCTCACCATGCCCTTATATACCTTACACACACACACACGTGCGCGTGCACAAACACCTTGAAACCAATGAGCAATTAATGTGAGCAGGAAGTAAGCTTCTACTGTGTTATGTCACCAAGATTTTGCTGTTTATCCATCACAAAGTCCAGGATTTCTTGAGCGGACATAACTAGGAAGCAACGTGGAAAATACACACGATACAATGTAAAGTAAAAAAAAAAACCAAAACAAAACAAAAGAAAACAATAAAGAACAAAGATTAAAGTTTGAAAACCTTGCAACTGCAAACTTTGGTAAATAAACATTTAGTCTATAAGGAATCAGTTCGTTTCCCTTAATTTCCTTTGATACTGTGATTTAGCATTAAAACGAACTCAGTGACTTCCAGCCTGTGTGTGGAGTCAGAACACCCACATATACAGCCCCCCAACTTGCAAGGAGCACTGACCAAGGAGCAGCATTTCACTTGAACACGCCTCCAGCCTGAAGAGCAAATGCGTAAATACAATTGTCATTCATTAATTTGTTCAACGCCTCCTGCCTTGAGGTGGGCACTTGACAAGACTCCACCTGGCTCAGTCAAGCTGCAATCTCAGCAGTTCTAAGAGCAAGAGAGGAACAAAAAGGGTACACCAACTCCTGCACTTAAAATGCATAGGAGACTCATATAGCCACAACACAGCACTTCAAAGACAGAAGCTAAAGGGCCACCGAGAACTTCTTCACCGCAGTGGAAAAACAGGGATGGAGCTCGTCACAGACACAAAACCTAAGGACTTCCCTCCTTTGTATTTCATTCTGCAGGGGTTTGAGCCGCTGGGACTTAGAGCTCGGATCATCGCGGTGATTCTGAGTCCGCCGTCCAGTGGCACTCCTATTCACACCCGGGCCATACAACGGAAATGTATCCCTCACAAGCGCCTCACTTCCTGTTGGTCTAATTGCCATATAGCTACAGAGAACTGAAAGGTAGGGGCCCTTTTCCTGCAAGCTCCCCTTACTTCTTTGTGTAATTAAATTAACAAGCAAACTAACAACAAACCATTCAACTGAGCATTTCCCCACAGCGGTGGAGATCACCTAGAAGATTATAGGCAGAATGCATAGCCAGGAAGAGCAAATTACTAATGTTCCTTCACTTTCTAGGCCCTAGAGTCTCCCCGCGGGTAAGAAGTAATAGGGGACACCACAGTTCTGTTACCAAAGGCCAGAGGGAGAAGTCAAGTTCTCCGACCCAAGGCTGAAAACACCTGAAGACCCAGAGTCCAGGGAGCCTGGTGTTTCAGTCTGTTAAGCATCTGCCTTTGGCCCAGGTCATGATCCCAGGGTCCTGGGATCGAGTTCTGCCTGCTCAGCGGGGAGCCTGCTTTTCCCTCTCCCTCTGCCCCTCCTCCCCCTGCTTGTGTGCGCACTCTCTCGAATAAATAAATAAATAAACAAATAAATAAATAAATAAAGACCCAGAGTCCAGACTAAAGAGTGGGTGGGCTTTTCTCCTAAAGCACTCTAGGCAATAATATAAAGCAGTGAAATTTCTCAAGTGCAGCTTCTCCCAAGCTGGAGTCCAATGAGAAAATGCCCTATCCTAAGCAATGTCCTTTAACAGGAATGAGATGCATGGAGAAAGAACAACAAGGCATCCACTGATCCTCAGCCCTCCTGGTTCAGGTCTTACAGTATGGAATCACCCAACACAAAGGAGCCAAAATACATTTTAAACAACTACAAGTGCCCCAACTAACACTGGGTTTGTCAAAGGCAGAGAGGCGTTGAGTCTGAGAAGGAAATAGAAAGCTATCGAATATATTGCTCCCTGGGAAGGTTCCAGTCCCCTCTGACTCTCTGCATGCTCCAAGAACCCCATGCTGTAGAAGGGAAAGGGCAGCCAGCAGAGATCGTCGTCATCTCTCCTCCCTCCTGGCCTCAGATCTTGTCTCCCATTCTCCCGTGAAAGCAAGAAAACCATTCTAAATCACTCTGTTACTCACTTAAGTGCTAATTCAGTCATTCTTTATTGAGCATCTACTAAATGCAATGCACTGGGAGAGCAATGGGGAAAAAAACACAGTATTTACGTATCACCTCCTATACCTGCTACAAGGGCAAAGGTCATGGCTGCCTCGCGCTTACCGCATTGCCTGGTCCAGGGCCTCCCTCCGGAGGAGGCATTCATTAGCATCTGATGAATGAATGAACTGACACATTAAACAGCAGAGCCCTTCCATAGATATATCACTTTAGTTGTTCATTTCAAGAATCCCATGAGGTATTTATTATTATTCCAAACTCACAGAGGAAGACTGGCCCCTCTCAGTCAGTAACTGCTGCCATCAAAGTGGTCTTCCTTGAGGGTGAGAGGTAGCCGTGTGCAGTAGGAAGGGGGGCAGCGGAAGGGGAATATGTTGACTCACATCCTTCAGTAAATGTGTTTATTCCAGTTCTGGCATTCCTGCCAAATGTGTTGTGAAACCAGCAGGACTTGGCTCTGGAAAACTCACCTGAAAGTCACAGGCTTCATTTCCTACCGCCAGCCCCTCCAGCCACTGGGCATGAAATATTGGACCAAGTTAAAGATTAATTCTGCATTTTCTGTGACAAAGGTCACACCTCTCCCAGATGAGGAGGAAAAGGCATTTGTAGGCTGTCTCCTGCACAGCCACTGACAATCGCTCTGTCGCCATCCTGATGGTACCTTAATGCAAATGTAATCAAACCCAAACACTGGCGACCCCATTACCGGACCACTCTTGCTAATAAAGAACGGTTATAGCTTTGTTATAAAGGCAATCCCAGACCATCTCTTAAGCACTCACAGCTCCCCACCCCAGGCCCTGCATGATGGAAACCCTCTCAAGTTTTGTTTCGGGTTGCATGAGACAAAAACTGCAAAAAAGTTATAGGAAAGACTTGATTATCAAAGAGAAGAAGATATTTGGCATACTGCCAACCCCAGGCTCAGCCAGTGGGGTTCTGGCTTTTTCCTGGGGTCCAAACACATGGGGACAAACTAAGCAAGGAGATAAATTCTGTAATGTATATCTAGGTTATTTCCAAAGTTTCTGAGAAGCCACCTGGCACTAGAGGGGACACTGGAAAATCACCAGTGATCTGGGCCAAATGAACATGGCTGGACCCAAGCCCAAAGCTTTAACCCTGACTCATCGGCTCCCAACAAAGAGAAAGACGTAAGCTAGAACTACCTCTTGGGCCTTTAACGGGTGCCTTCCCCGCACAGGGAGGAACAAGGGTGGTTTCTACTGACAATTTTTATATGCAAGGTGTTAGTGTTATTGGAATCCTATCTCCCCAGCCTCCTCGATCTCAACCTCATCCATCATACCCCCACTCTCTAGTGGTTGCCGTACTGACCTCTTGCCAGCCCCCTGAATTCATCCTGTGTCTCACCTCAGGGTCCCGCCTTTGCAAATGCTCTTTCCTGTGATTGCCCTTCCCCCATTGCACTCCTCCTGGTCAATCAGCAAAAACCCTCCATCTCTCAAAGACTCAGCCCAAGTATCCCTTAACACTACTTTCCTCCGTCCCTCCCACCTCCAGAATGAGTCAGACGTCCCTTCTCAATACTTAGCGGATTCTGCTGTCACTACTAATATTTTTTAAATTGGTCTCTTACTAGATTGTGAATTACTGGAAGGGAAAGGTCCGGGTCTGACTCATTCCTGTTGGATCCCCAGTACCTTACGTATAGTGCCCCCTCCATAAATGCTGAATGATTAAGTGGACAAGGGAAGGCATTTCATTTTAGGTCTCTACGCTTGATCTACGGTAACTGGACCTTCGAGAGGGTAAAATGGGTATATAATTTAGTGGGCCATGAGTATACTCTCCCAAGCGAGCACGGAGTCTATTGGAAAGACGAGTGCAGAGCAGAATAAGGTAAAGCTGCTGCAAAATGCTTTGCAATGCTTCAAGCATCGTGCCATGTCGACTCCTGCTCCTACCAGTGGCACACAAGCCTCATGGCACAAAGGCACACATGGACTGATTGACTTCTCTCAGCCTCTGTCTAATGTTAAAGAGGGTACTATTAATGTGACCATTGTTATTCAAGTGCAAAATTGGAGACATTTGCATTGCTTCACATGAAAATACCAAATCTCAAAGATGAGGGTAAATCAGGTCCATAACAGATAGGACAACTGCCTTCCTTGTTGGGTTTTTTTTTTTTTTTTTAAGATCTGTCACTCAGAACGTTCCATAATGGCCTAATTGATCTATTAGACCAGTATTTTTAAAATGGGTTTTGTGAGCAAGAATAAAGGCTGACAAAAAGACAAGGAATTGGGTTCCTAAGTTATTGCTTATTGCAATCAAAGTTTAAAAAGAATTGCACATAAACCTTTTTTTTTTTTTGTTAATGTCATTTTCCTTACCTCCACCTTAGCGCCTCATAACTAGAAGAAAATGTCTAAACTTCTTATCTTGGCTATTAAGCCCCTGCCCATGGGCCCCAGGTTATTCTTCTAGTCCTGTCTCCAGTCATTTCTTCCAGCCCACCCACTCCATATGCCCAGTTCACCACACTTCTCACCCTTGGGTTTTTTCATTCCTTTTTGTCTATCAACCTACTATTCTTGCCTCATGGTATGTCTTTCTTTTTTCCGTGTTCTTTTGAAATCTCAGGTATTCTTCTAAGCTCATTCAAATGTCTCCTCCCCTATGAATCCTTTCCCTTCTCCACTTTTTTTTTTTTAAGATTTTATTTATTTATTTGACAGAGAGAGAGAGCACAAGCGGGGGAGTGGCAGGCAGAGGAAGAAGCAGGCTCCCCACTGGGCAAGAAGCCCGATGCGGGACTCGATCCCAGGACCCTGGGATCAAGACCTGAGCCAAAGGCAGACGCTTAACAGACTGAGCCACCAGATGCCCCTCCCTTCTGCACTTGTATCCACCAACATACTGCTTCTTCACACTCCCGGAGCACTTTGTGCACACCTCTATCCCCTGACATGTTCCGCCTTGGAAATATCAAGAACCAGATATTGTTCATTTTTGTGATTCCTATGCCTGACACACAGTCAGCCGGCAACGCTATTTTGTTGAACACTGAAGAAATGATTGGAATTTACAAGAACAGGTCCAAAGTGTCAATAACAAGGATAGTTATTGATGACAATGATGGATGATTTTATGGGGGTAGCTCTCGTTCACTGAGTTTTACAGATTTTACAGAGGCTCAGAGAAGTTAAAGAACTTCTCTTAAGACCACACAGAGGGGGAAAATGCCAAAGGGAGGAATATTATGTACAGGCCTATCTTGGTTCCAAAGCCCATGCTTACTCTCGTACAATATGTGTAATTTGGCCCATGGTAAATGTATTCCAGACACCATGTTAGCATTTTACAAATATTGTTCTGCCCCTTACAATTACCCTGTAGGATCAACACCCTTGGGAAGTAAGAATCATCTCTATTTTACAGATAAGAAAGCTGAAGTGTCCCCAAAACTCAACCATCTACAATCCCAAATAGCCTAAAAAACTATGCAAAGTACAGCAGTACCTAGAAACTTACAACACAAATTTAAAACCCAAAGAAATGTTAGGATTTCAAACAAATTTTAACCAAGTTCAGTCCACTGAATGCATGCAAAGATCCACAATAAAAAAATAAAAATCACTAAGAAATTAAATATCTGAAGACATTCCATATCTTCTCACTTCACCAGCTCCCAGCATGGGCTTATCCCAACTCTCCAGCATCCCAAAGTGAACCTTTTATTCCAGTTGGGACTGTCTTCCCCGTACATCACTCATTCTTATTCCTCTGATGTAGTCCCTCCATCTCTTCTCTCCAAACCTCCAACATCTACCCAATATCCTCCCTTTCCTTTGTGTGTGGACTTCTCTCTTCTGCAGCATGCATGTCCTTTATGAAATAATCAGACATTATTCTTGTTATTTCATATCACTATGCCTTTTGTGCATCACAACTTTGCTGCCATATCTTAACAATTAAGCATTCATTAGTCATATTATCTTACATCACTCTACATTATGGATATGTAGCTCAACTTTGATTTTATAACTATACCTTAAGTGTGGATCGTTCCATAGTAAAGACACAAATGCTTTACATTTGCGAAACACAAAGAACATTCAGGACCACCCTCAGTTGTTTCCCTCAACAATCCTTTGAACCAGGCAAAGAAGTTATCATTTTCATTTTACAGAGGAGGAAACTGAGACTCTAAGAGGCTAAAAGAATCACCCAAAGAGGCAATTAAGGAAGAGTTCAACTGCCGGGTGGGTCTTCTAACTTCCATACTCTTTCTACAAAGGCTTGCCGTCATACCCACTTATGGTGCCTGGATCTCCTCCTGACCTAAATCCCAGAGCCAAAGATAGAATGCTTAATCAAGGTGAAAAGTTGAGGTGGTAAGTACTGACGGCCTAGGATGCATCAAACCCCCTTTCCTCCCCACCCAAGAAAAAGATTCTCCACCCTGACATCTCTCTTTCCCCCAGGGGTTTGTATCACTCAGAAAGACTCTTGTCTCATGGACAAGAAAGTCCCATCTCTGATGATGGGATGTGTCAGTGACCGGGCTATATGACATCACATTGCAAGCCGGATTTAAAGAAACCCATGAGATCATCAGATAAGTAGTCTTTGTGGCTCTTTTTGACTTTAGTGGAATGTTCTCATATTGACAGCATATGCAGTTTGCCATCTTGGAAGCACTTTAAAGCTGGGTTTATACAGAATTATAACTTACAAGCAGAAAGAGGAAAATTCTGTTGCTCCCCTGGGTAATAAGTACTACGTTGTTCCCAGGTGATTTATTAAACTTTCCAAGCCTCACCTCAATACTGGGCTCCCAGAGATGAAGTGGGTTTTACTCATAATAGGCACCAAAGCCAAACGCTACCGGTTTCATATATATGAGAAAGAAAATTAAGAAGACAGTTCAAAGTTGTTAAGCCAAGGCCTCCTTGAAAGGAGGAGGAAAATGCTCAATGTTATAAAATGTGTCTGCTCATGACTTTCTTTTTGCTTTTAAACAAGCTGAAAGTGAGGAAGGTAAGGGCTCTGTTCTGTTACGGCCTCAAAAATCCTGTGCAGTCCCTGATTTATAGAAAAAGAATTATTGCAAGCTTTCTATGCCTCAGATATTATGCCAAGTGAAAATCACTGAACGCATTATCTCATCGAACCCACGTAACAAAGGTGTGGGGTATGTACTATTATCCCCTCTCTACACGTAAAGACACTGAAGTGAAACCTTTTTAATTTTCCAGTTAGGAAAAGAATGTATGAAATATTCCTTGCTTATAGGGATTGCTGATCACAAGATTCTGGTAACAGTCTCAACCGTTTGCCTGCCAGTCACATACAACTCAAATGCTGCCTTATGTCTACTACTGAACTGCAGTCACCCTGAACTTCCACTCCCACACTAAGACTCGCATCCATTTACCGTAACTCATTCTTTCAAGCCAGAGACATCCCAATAAAACAATACTGAATAAAAACACTGAAAAGAAATCCTGAGCCAAAAAAGAAGTGATATACTGAATTTGGACTCAGTGAGACCTGGATGTGAATCCTGCATACCGAACCGCTGTGGGCTTTGGCTGCCTCACCTATAAAATTAGCCTACAAACTCTAAGAAGAGATGAATTAAAATATGTATGATGTTATGTAACATATAGGAAAGCACCACATCATTTTAACTGCCATTGCTGTTATTATTGTGAATAAACTGGCAAAGAAGTAAAGCTACATAGAAGCAAGTAGGATGTGTTGTGGAAAAGAAATCAGACAGCTGTCTTTGGGCCAGGAGATTGTCTCCTGGCACTGCTAAGCGTTCATTCTCGCTGATCTGAGCTGTTTTTGTAAGAATGGAATGGTGCTCTCGCTAGCAACAGAAAAAATCATCCTGGTTCTCCTTCTCTCTCTCTCTCTCTCTCTCTCTCTCTGTGTGTCTCTCTCCTTCTCCTAGAGCTTGGCTGCCTTACACTTTCAGCAAAATGACATCTGAGCCTGATGTGGAACAGAAGAACTCCCAGATTGTGGCATTCCCCCTTAAACCTAGCTGTGCTGGCCTTAAGTAGCCAAAATGGATATGATCTTGCAAATGGAAGGCACACACCCTATATCCTCGGCAGTTAGCTAAGTCTGGTCAAGCAGACCCCCCCCTCCAGTCCCATTTGCTGACAGCTTCATCACGACCAAATGATTAGTACAAAGTCATCAAACATACCAAGCCCAGGGCTCTGTACTTCAAGAAATGCATCCACACATGGAGAAAACGCCTCAGGTACACTCAATTTGCAGAATGGGAAGGGGTAAGGGTGGAAATCTTTGATTAACAAAACACTAAGCTACAAAGCACCAGAGTGTTTCTGAAAGCCAATACTACCAAGTAAAATTCAGGCACTAGAGGCCGGATCTACCTCCAAAATTTCCCTTCTGCAAAATGTTTACACTGCAGACTTTTGCTGACCTTTTCTAGTAATGAAGTCAACCCTACCAATGCATCCATCACCGAGGCCTGGAAACTCAGGAAGAATTAGTACCCATTACTAGGTAGGGTAATTCATCCCAAGATGGAAGAGAGGCGTTTTGTATTTTAATTTTTTTTTAATTTAAGATTTAGTAGGTTCTATGATCACAGGGTTATGTTCCTTTTGGTAAAGCTCAGTTGTGAGTAAATTAAAACTGCAAATCATGGAAACAGAAATGAAAGACCCACTAAACTCTCCCTGAGCCACAATTATTCAACCTTAGTGCTCTGCATAACTATACATCTTAAGGCTGCTAGATGGGGGGGAAAGGTCCTCCAAATTGTGGCACCTGTGAATCATAATTATATTATTAATCAGAATTAGTACATAGATATCACTGAATGGGTAGTTGTTTGGGGAGGGAGGCCACCTTGGCTGCGGAGAAAGTACAGCCTTTGAAAATTAAGTTCATGGATGTGTAAATGTAAAGTACATAATGTTGCAACTCGGCCTAAATGTCTTCATAAAGTGCAAATTAATGCAGAGCCTAACTAGGCATTTGGAACGCTAACCTAGTTTTCTGTGTTTAGCTAATAGCTAGCAATTTTGCTTACACTTTTATCCTCTCATTACATAGCAATGATGATTATTTAGTAAATACATGTGAAAGGCCACATACTCCACCGCACCTCTTCTGGGTTGGAAATAACCCCCCTCCTAATACTTGTATTTATAGAATTCAGTTACTGATACACGAAATCAAGTAGAGCTGTGATAAGGAGCCCACTAAGGCCTCTTCTGGAGGTTCAGAACAGACCCGTTCTCAGAGGGTCCCCCCGTGATGGCCTGCCAAATGCAGGGTAGGAGCTGGGACGAGGAGTTTGGGGGTCCAGAGCTTCAATCAATGTTAACCCTTTGTTAATCTTAAATGGACTCAGCTGGCTTGGCTGCTTTGCGAATTACTTGTGATGGTGGAGAGAGGTAAGGGAAGGCTATTTTCTAACTAGTGAAATATTAGGGAACAAGAAAGAGAGTTTGAAAGAGAGATGTAAGAGAGAAAGACATAAAATGTGCTCTTGTAAGATGCTACCCAGGCCACCCCTGGACATAGGACTGGTATCAACCCTTCTAAGCCACCTGGGAATTTTTCCTCTTCGATGCAGGATGGGGTAAAAGAGGTCCCACTAGGATTTGGAGCGGTCACAGGGCACTTTTTATTGTCTGCCAAGCATACAACCTATCTCTGAAGTATTACAGCAGTAAAATTCTTAGTTGGGTGGCCAAGCCCCAAACAGAATGATTTGGAATACAAGATTCCCCGTTCCTGCCCTCAAAGGAGAAAGTTGAAACTGAAGAGTGGTATTTGGAACCAGGTCCAGGGTAAGCACAGACAAGGATTTTTAACATCCAGAACCAGGCCTGGCTTAGGGGGTAGGGACTGGCTGGGCTGAAGGATGCAGGAGACAGGGCCCTCCACTTCAATACTGCTCCTATGTGTCTGCCCACAGGGGCAAGTTCCTGCTCTCCTCTTCTGGTGACTTTATGGGAAGCTGGCTGAGTCCCCAATTCTGCAGAGCGAATGCAGGCAGAAGGGAGCCCTGCAGATGGGTCCTACCCTAGCCACTGTAATGACAGGTGGGAGGGGAAATGGGGGAGACACCATCAGTGGGAGGAGGCACTGAACTGGGAAATACTGCTGATCCTGGGGCTTTTTTTGCATGGCTCCCCTCTACACCACAAACTCCCTGCACCAACAAAGACGCTGCTTGGAAATCAGAATCCCCTCCAACACACACACACACACACACACACACACACACACACACACACACACAGGCACAGGCAGGCACAAGCCCTGCCCCATTCACCTCATGCCTCCTGAAACCACAGACTGGCGCAAGTAGCCTGAGGTCAGTGAGTCTGAGCTAGCACAGCACATCCTTGCCCCTGGGAATAGCAGAGGCTACAGTCTAGAGTGGTATTTATGATATGGTGTTGTTGCAGGCAGATTCTGCCTTTACTTGATGTGGAGCAGGGCGTGCTAGCATGTTTCAGACCATCATGACCAGTCCTGATGTGCTTGGGGAAAGCATGGAGGACCTCCACATCCCTCCAGTCCCTGCTGGTGGCACTCTCTAGTCCTGCATCCTCCTGCAGTCTCTTGAAAGTGCCTAGATACCAGGGCAGGGCTCTGCGTCCATTTTGCCAGCCAGGAACCACCGAGTTTGGGAACTTTGAAAGCCAGGGGATGGGGGTGGGGGGTACCAAGGCTCAAATTTCAGGGCCAGAGTTCTCAGCCAGGAAAGCAGTTGAAAATCAACACCCATCCGCCTTTTCTTTCTTATCCCTCACCCCTTCTATGTTCCAGGACTCCATACAGATACTAACCATACCACACACAAACAGACACACAGACACGGGCGCGCGCGCGCACACACACACACAACACACACACACACACACACACACACACACACACCCCCTTAGGCTTAGGAGGTTTTTAATTCTGAACGCAGCAAACCCAAAGAGCTGCAAGGGTCTCTGCCACCACCCCCTTTCCCTCCTACCCCGCGAGGCTACTTGACAGTCTACACGCAATAAAACCCCAAACATTCCAAACAACACAACATAACCCAAACCCACCAGTGACTCCAGCGCGTCCCATACCTGATATGCAGACGATGAAATTGGCTTGAAGAAGAAAAAGCACCTCCCAGACTATTTCCATCCTCTGATTCTCATTCCAAGTGCATCACTCGACGGGAAAACAGGGGGGGAAGGGGGGAGCCCGACACGGCACACACACATACAAACACGCACACACTTGCGAGCGAGCGCACACTCGCACTCCCACCCGACAGCCGGCCAGGGACAGTCACCCCCAAGATCAATATCGCAGTTTGAATTGTTCCGGCAAATCTCCCCTCGGGCTCGACGGATGTGCGCCCCAGATGTGCTGACACATGTCCGATGCCTCGCTGCCCCGGAGGTCTCCCCAATCGCCGGTCTCTGCTCCTCGCACGAGAGGCGGAAACAGCACTAGCAGCGGCAGCGGCAGCCACCTGAAGCCACCAACGCCGGGCTCTTCCTGCAAAAACGAGACCCCGATCCGCCTGGCGCCCCAAGAAGACATAGACGATAGCCCCCCGCCGGGCCGCGCCGCACAGTTCCGGGCCCCCGGCGCTCGCAGCTCGCTGGCTAAGCCCAGGTAGTCCGCGACAAGTTGCCCTCGAAGTCCGCCCCCCTCACCGGGGCATGGTCAGAGGCTGGCTGCCGCGCTTTGGGGCCGCTCTCCTCCTGCTTCCGGGGGGCGGGGGGANCGGGGGGCAGGGGGGAGGAGACGACACAGCAGACAGGGGAAACAGAGAAAGAGAGGCAGGAATTATTGCCCGAAACCGCCGGCAGCCTCCGCCGACCCTCCCTGCTCCCCAAGTCCGCGCTCAGCCCGCCGCCTCCGAGCCCGGCTTGGGCGGCGCGTCCAGGGCGCCGAGCGCCGAAGGCGGGGAGCCTGGGACCCGGGCGCGTCGGGGGCCCACGGGCTCCCCACGTCGTGCGCGCGCTTCCCGTTCCTCTGCTATTTTCCTGGGCTCCCCGGAACCCTCAGTTGCCTCGCTTCCATCGCCCGCAACTAGCGCCGCCGCCGCCGCGATTTTCCGCAATGCAACTGCAGGGGTCGTTATTTCCTCGCCTACGGAGCCCGACGCTGCCCGAT
>NC_048230.1:19241282-19260163 GCF_002007445.2 Ailuropoda melanoleuca | reverse complement strand
TTTTTGCATAATTCATTCCCTGCCCTCTCCCTCTCGTCCCTCTCCTGCCCCCCTCCTCCTTCCCCCTTTCCTCTCCATTGCCAGAACACTACTTACCCCAGAGTTCTCCTCTCAGCACGTTCCTAGACCAGGTGCAACTCTTGCCCGCGAGTCCCTCACCTCCCTCCTCCCCGAAGGCTGAAAAAACCGTCTTTCCAAGTCCGGGCGCGAGCAGTGGCCGCCGCCAACTGCGCCTCTGCTCAGCTCCGGGCGGATCCGAGACTATTGGAAACCCGGGCTTTATGGGAGCAGGCTTCCCTTCTTTTCGGTCTTTTTTTCTGTTTTTCTTTCGGGAAGCTCAAGTGCTTTGGAGGCTTTTGCTGGGCTCCAGAATACTCTGCCAGCGACACTCAGCAGCTTCCACCGAAGGAGATTCCCCGACCAAATCCGCGCGCGCGCGCGCACACGCCCAGCGCGCAGCTCTCCGAGGCCCCGGGGGAAGGTGGGGGCGGCGTGAGCACCACCCACCGCCGTGGCAGAGGCCGAGGCCCAGGCCGGAGGCCGCGGGTGCGCAGAACCNGGTCTTTTTTTCTGTTTTTCTTTCGGGAAGCTCAAGTGCTTTGGAGGCTTTTGCTGGGCTCCAGAATACTCTGCCAGCGACACTCAGCAGCTTCCACCGAAGGAGATTCCCTGACCAAATCCGCGCGCGCGCGCGCACACGCCCAGCGCGCAGCTCTCCGAGGCCCCGGGGGAAGGTGGGGGCGGCGTGAGCACCACCCACCGCCGTGGCAGAGGCCGAGGCCCAGGCCGGAGGCCGCGGGTGCGCAGAACCGCTCGTCGCGACCGGGGGAAGGACGAGCAGCGGGGCAGGCGCTTGGAATGCAGATGCGGGGGAACCGGGAGGAAACCCTGCTCTCGGGACTGTTCGCCCGAGAAGAGGGCTGGGAGCGAGAGAAGAAAACACAAATCATAGCACATTTGCATTGCCTCTGTCGCCGCAGCAGCGTTCGGAGAAAGCCCCAGACCTACCTCTTTGGGAGTGCTGAAGAAGAGGAGAGAACGGGAGGGGAATCCCTGGAAAGATCTCGGATTTCTCGGCGCGCTTGTCCGGATTGCAAACTGTGACGTTTGGAGATTTTGCACAAGCGCGGATGGACACACACAACAAACACAAACACACACGTAACCCGCAGGGGATTTTTTACACTTTTTTAAATTTTATTTTTTGGTGTTTCGAATCCATCTCAGTATGAGTCGCGGTCTAATAACCGCAGAAAGGGTGGATAAGTGTAGAGGGAGAAGGAAAGAGTGTACCGTTCATCCGCACACAATTTAGTGAAGCTTCCAGGCTGTGTGGCATCTGGTGGGGCAGGGTTGGAGCCAAAGGAGTAACACTGCGGCGCTCCCAGGCTTTTTGAACCGACTCCAAATGCCCAGGAGTCAGGCGGATCTTTTTGCAGAGTGGCGGGGTGGAGGTGGGAGGGAGCGGAGCCTAACAGCCTGAGCATCCTGGGCTGGGCTGACTTGGGGAGCTGCGTAGTCCTGATGCCTCTGGGGATTGGGAAGAAGAACCACCCTGAAGACTTGCTTTAGCAAGGAGGTGTGGCCGAGGGATCTGTTCTCCCATGATGGCCAAGGACTGCAGGTGGCCAGCACATGAAAAAAACCTAGGCCCAGATAAAGAAAGTCCAAGATTCTTAAGCCAGGAGTTTTGAGGCTCTCAGCAGGGAAGTCATTGAGACCTCAGAACATTTAAAGAATCTAAGATAGTGAGAATTAGCCCATTTGGGAAATATATGGGGGATGTTTGTCTCCATGCCTTGAAAGTTAACCGCGGGAAAGGGATTACTGAAGGAAAAGATAAGAAAGCAGTTTGCTAAAGATGAAGAAATCCCACCCTAGCCAGGATTTGGAAACTTGGAGAGTGACCAACCTTCTGCACTTGGGAGTGGAATTTGCTGCCAGTAGGAGAACTCTCTCTGGAAGCAGAAGCTGGGTGCCTGGCTGGATTTTTATACCAAGACCCATTTATTTATTAATGAATTATGCATACATTAAGCGAGCACCTTATATGTGGCAAGCACTGTGGCAAGATGCTGGAGTTTTGTAATTGAAAAATCCATGATCCTTTCTTTCAAAATGCTTACAGACCATATTTTCTCCTACATTCTGCCTTAAGAGCCAATGCCAGTAAAATAATACTTAATTTTCCCCTTTTCAACCTGTGCACTGACCTTCTGCACTCTCAAGGAATATTTAATCTATTCTCTGCCACCAGGTCCTTCCAGTAAAAAAAAAAAAAAATCAATCTGTATGATAGTATTTAAGTAAAAATAGTGGCATGAATCAATTTTTTGCTGTATGTCATGTATTGCCAAATCAGTTATGTGAATTATCCTATCTTATTGTGTCTATATGAGAGAAATATGATTACTTCCATTTTACAGATTATGAAACAGAGCCCCAGACTAGTTATTTGCCCAAGGTGTCGCAGTTATTAATTGGTAGTATAGAGATGAGAGCCAGGCATTTCAAACTCAGAGGACATGCCACACCATCTCCCTTCATGCTCTGCAAAATGCAAAGTATCATCTTGGAGAGGTTATTTTGTATTTAGGTAAAGCGGAAGTCCATACGTGGCACAGCTAGAAGTTAAAGGCAGGGTGGAACGCAATGGTATCTTATGCAGTTTAGAACTTAACTGCTGTGGAATTGAGAGAAAGACAAGATTGCTGGGAATTAGGGATAATCAAAGGCATTTCTAATGAAAGAATCTGAAAGCTTGCTAACTGCCAATTCTGTTCTCTGCACTTGGAAGACGGCACTGAACATCACAGTTTGTCAACATTTAGTTTCAATATTCTCATTCACTAGAAGAAAAAAAAATTTTTTTTCTTGAGTCATTGCTAGGCTTAACCTGTATGTTTTTAAAGAAAAGCTCTATGTTAACCCAGAAGATAACTCAGAAAAAGCATGTACTAAGTAGGAACCTTCTGTCTTCACTCTTTATTAAAATGTTTGGTTTTTTAGTCTACAAAACAAGCAAAAGAAATGAAAAAATAGTTGTGTAGCTGGAAAATATAAATTCACACCAAGCTTTTTTCCCCCATATTTTAATGACCTTGCACCCATCTCTTGATAACAACAGAGTATCTCTCTCCCCAATATGTGCCTTCATCTTTTATTTCTGTCCTACCTTACGTCTCTCCCCTACAAACTCAGTGCAAGTATGCTACACATATAATAGGAGGTCTTCGCTGAGCCCCACTGTGGGGGCCAATTCCAGTTTCTCATAGAAAGGGGGGTATTACAGTTCTCCCCCAGGAGAAGGCAATATTGAAATCCTTTTGATTCTCTCTTTACCTTCTCTTTTTGTCAACCCCAAAGAAGAGTAACTTCTCTGACTGGTAAAATTTTGCAAGCTTGACATCCATTAAGGCGCAGTCCCCAGAGCCTGGATATCTATATTAGGAGCCAAAGCAGATCCATCTCTCGTGATGCCCTTGTGTTCAGGCACAGTGAGCTCACTATTTCACTAGTCTCCTTGCCATATCTAATGTGGAAAGAACAGTGGTTGTCAAAGGCAGGCAGTGGAGTGGAGAGGACCAAGGGGGGAGGAGTTACAAAGGACCACAAGGAAATTTTTTAGAATAACGAATCTATTCAGTATCTGAATTGTATTGATGGCTTACGGGTGTATGCATATGTCAAAAGTTATCAAATTGTGCACTTTCAACGTGTGCAGTTATTTTATGTCAGTTATGTCTCAAAATTATGCCTCCAAATGGATGATTCACTTTTACAAATATAAGACAGAGACTGTAATCACAAATGATCATAAATAGATTATTTAATAAACCATGGCTGGGCTAGGCTTGGAGAAGCTTAACCTCAGCACACTGTTGTTGTTCTATGTGAAATGCTACTTACTACTAAATTCCCCAAACTTTGAGAAATATTAAACATAAAAGTTGTTGTTCTTTCTTTAGTTTGGAAGCTGTGTAAAGAAGTGGCTCTGATGTTGCATCTGTGTCTTTATCTGTGTTACAGGTATTGGAATAGGGTGTTATAAAATCATTATCCTCTTTGGAATGTAGGATAACCCCCCCCCAATATTAAGTGGGAAATGTTCCCCCTGAAGGTAGTAGGTATCATCCACTCAGTCATTCCTGGAGAGAGGAGGACCTTGGGGCAGAAATCAAAACTTGGTAAATGAGTCTTACAGTGAGCTGATCAAGGAATACTTTTCAGTGTTAGGAGGAGAGCAAAGGAGTTTGTACATTCAGGGGCATGTTCAATGGGGATGGGAATGGCATCCTGCCACTAAGACATGGCTGTGAACTAGGCAAGGAGAAAGCCTTATAGTAAAGCAGGAACGTACTGTGAGGGAAACCAGAAGATTGGCATGTGATTCTGTTATCTGAGAGCAATCATCTAGTAACCAGTTACAAGTTAGTCCCTGAATGTTTTTTTCCTTTCTGCTGTCTCATGAGATGACTGTTGATGAACTTTGTAACTTTGTAGTCTCTCCATCTCAAAACCCTTAACTTAATGGCATCTGAAGAATCCCTTTTGCCATATAAGGTGACATATTTACGGGTTCTAGGGATTGGGATATGGATTTGGGTCCCATGAAAAGTGCCAAATGTAGATCAGTGGAGCCTCTCAGGAAGGCAAAAAGAAAATGCAAAAAGAAATGCAAAAAAATAATGCAAAAAGAAAAACTTGACACTCTTCAGTATCCTTCAGTAATATACTGTATACTTTTCAACAGTGAGTTCGTGTGGGTTATCCGAGGCATGGGCAGGAGATCTTGTTCTCTATAAATGAGTCAATCGAGAGGACATGTTAATGTATTTGAGTGGATGCAGTTCAGTTCTCTGGACAGAGAATGTGAAGATGCTGAAATAGCATTTACCGTCAGGACAATGGGTTATTTCCCTCTCTTTGACGTCAGAATGGGTAATAGGTTCATTACCACCATTATATTTTTGAGACAGGATTTCTTCTCATCCACCATATAATTTATGACCAACACAAAGGAATTTTATTTTTTCAAAGGAGATAGCAGACATTTTATTCCTATCAAATTTGGTATTTAAGTTTTGGCCAATGGGCGGTAACTAGGAAATGATACACACTAACTTCACAGCATTTCGGGCAATGATTTGGGCATCGTTTTGGAAGTTCATGAAACCCACGCTGTACTTTTCGTCTTTTCATCGCAGTGAATTTCTCTTAAATATCCAACCTCCTGAACTCAAGCTCTTACAAATGGAGGACTTGTTTGCAGTGAAGAAATAGCAGAAATCCTGTAAATGATTGCTGAAAAACTGAATAGGTTTATTTGTTTGTTCATTTAAATAGCTCCACACTTTCTTGCATTTTTGTCATGGATTTGATGGTAGATGTTTTATGGTCCATTTCAAGTGCACATTAATAAAATTTCATACCTGATTTTACCCTTTAATTTTCAGGTGAGAAGATGAGGCCCTAAGGTGACGATAAATGACGTGCCCAAGTTCAAACACAGGCAGAAGCAGAGGCAGAGTTAGAATTTGACTCCAGTCTTCCTAATTATTTTTAAACCTTTATTGGTTTGCACACTAGTCCCTGTACATAGAGGGCAAAGAAAGACTGAAGAGGCGGAGCCCTCCACATCCGTAGGTAGCAATTCAGTAAGTAAGGGAGCTTAGACATGATGCTTGTCTAGGGTGGCTGCAAGCTAAGTATGTCTCTGCACCCATCCAGAATCCTGCAAATTTATATAGACCGCTGAACGGGGTTTGGTCACGTATTTAATGCTGAAGGTTTCAACAACATTTTACTCTCTCCTTCAAACAGCTCCCAGGGAAGGATCTGTGGACAGAGCATACTAAGGACAGGGGAGGGGGAGGGTAAGGAGTCTCTGATTACCTGGTCCATCTTGAGGGTCAACTGGCAGCAATGTCCTCTCCATGACCTTCTCCAACAACCTACCATCCCCATCCTACTCTCTGTTGTTACCAAGTAATACAATGTAACAGCTTTAAACACAGAAGATAAGTATATTATCCAAATCCACGCAACTCAGTGGGAGGTGCTTTCCCGGGGTTTTCTGCTTTTTGTCCAGTGGGACTTTCAACTCCGCCCCATCATTTGTATGTGTGTGTGTGTGTGTGTGTGTGTGTGTGTGTGTGTGTTTCTTTTACATTAAACACTTTCCAGTGAAGCGTTATACCAGTAAGTCTCCTCTCCTGTCCTTATGCTGGCTGCAGTACCTTCAGGTAGCAGTTACAGATCAATATAGAGGATTTTAGCTTCATAATGGTTCTAAGGTTTAAAGAAAGGCTTCAATTACAACAGTCTGCTCCTCTCTCAGCTTGTATAATTTTGGAGTTAGCAACTAACGCATTAGGTTTCTAAATTATTTGCCAAGATTTTTTTCACATGGCCTCCTCGATGATTAGCATTAAAATTACAAGTATTAAGTTTCGCTTTTTCATTTGCCCTTGAAAAACGCATCTGGCTCAGGACTCAGCATTTTCTACAGGCTGGATTAGAGAGATTTATGTCCCATTTATTTATTAGGAAAACCTGCAAATAGTGAGGGTGGCAGATAGAGCCACCCCAAATATTTGGAGGCTCATGTCAAGAGTAAATCTGAGGGAGTCCTCAGTCCCCAAGCCATGGCCCTTACTCCTTCTCTTCCACCTCCTGACACTGTCTCACATTGCCAGGAGGCTCATGTGGGGTCTTTCACAGGCTCAAGGGCTTCAAGCCAAGCCCAGGTTTCTTCCGCACACGCTAGTCATATAAAGACTCATTTCTTGGCCACGCCCTCAGTCCTGAGTGTGCACCCTCCCGGGCGGCGGTCACCCTTGAGAAAGCAGACCCGCCCTCCCCCAACAGCATTAGCCATCAAACGCAGTGGCCTGTGTGCAATTAACAGTCCTTTTCTTCAAAGCATTGAAGATGTTCAATACTGAGGAACACTGCACCTGGAAGGTTCTAAAAGGAATCCCATTTCTAAATTAACACAGAGCAGGGCGCCTGGGTGGCTCAGTCTGTTAAGCGGTTAAGCATCTGCTTTTGCCTCTGGTCATGATCTCAGGGTCCTGGGATGAAGCCCCACATCGGGCTCCCTGCTCAGCAGAGAGCCTGCTTCTCCTTTTGCCTCTGCCCCTCCCTCCCCATGCCTGCTTGTGTGGGCTCTCTCTCTCTCTCAAAAAAATAAATAAATAATCTAAAAATAAGTAAATTAATCAACAGAGAGGATGAGACCCTGGTCTCCCCATCTCCCTTGTTTTCTTCTCCTGAGTTTGGAATTTCTGGATTTTTATCCAACTTCAGCAACAGATATTTTTTCTTTTTGATACCACCTTATGGATTTAATAAAGCGGGAGTTGAATTGCAGTGGTAGGGAACCCACCAAGTTCCGAATCTGTTCTCTGATTGTTGTTAGACAGAGGAGAAAACTCATTAAAACAAAAAGAGCCTCCTGCCAAGCAGAACAGGAGAGGTATGAGTAGCCATGACCCTACAGAGTTAACAATACTTGAGACCAAAGGGGGTTGTAAGACTAGAGCTTTAGTTACAAAAATATAAACATACCTTTGCCAGCGGCTGTAAAGTATCAAGATTGCAGCAAATGTCACATAAACTTAAAGCCAAGTGATGGTTTTCATCTCACTGGCTTGAATACTTTCTCTTAATGAACTCTTTCAAGACCCTTATGAGCGAATATTATCTTATGTTGAATTTCCTCTCGGGAGGAGAATGAACGTAACTATTGCATGTGAAAATATGCTTCATTTTAATCTCCCATAAGTTATTCTTTCTTTGGGAACATGGATTTTAAATGGATGTGAGTGGAATCTTCAGTGTATTTTAAATGATGAACTATTAAAAAAAGAGAGCATTCACTCACGTCACTAACTTCTCTCATAACAAAATAGGAGTTCCTGATGGCTGTTCCTCACTGTCCTTCCCTTGAAATGGGAAACAGGCTTTCATCCTACCCTCTTCACTTCAGGTTTGTCGTGAGAAAGAACATGAGCAGAATGAGCTCTATTTTCTCCTCTTGTATAAGTGAATTTCAGAGGGAGGTGGTGGTAATTTTGGAGGTGTTGCCATAATAATTTTTGGATTCTTGCATTCATTTCAGTCAATAACTAATTGAATCAGCTGGGTCAATAGTCCTCATGAACCAAAGAAAGACAATCAGGCTCGTAATAAGGCAGAATGTGAGGGCCAGTCCCCCACTCTCAAAGATTCCTCAGGAATTCAGGAATTTCATAAAATTTTCAAAGAAAATTGATTTTAATGTACTTGAATTACAATGACTTTTAAGGAGGTGCAGGGTGATAGTGTCATAAAATCAAATGATGGAAAGGTTGGATAAAGCCCATTGGTATAAGGAAGTCGGGCCTATAACGGTTCAGACACTGACTTTTATCCAAACCAGCCACTGAACGCAGTCAGAAAGAGCCTCTCCTCACCACCGGCTACCAGCTCTCTACTTTAAACCAGCAGGGTGCAACCTTGAGTCAGCCTGGATATGCCTTATCCCTGTGGAGAAGCAATGACCAAACTTAAAATGAAGCTAACTAGAAGTAAGGGAACTTGAGAGCCTCCTCCGAAACCACTCCCCACTGAGGGGAAGACATTTCCGGCTACTCCAGTGGAAACTGGGTAGTGAACCAAGCAGGGTCCTGTCAGGAACACAGAATCCACTCGTTATTTTCCTGAGAGAATTTAATGTAGAGAATTGGTCGAACAGGCATGGGGAGGACCAAAAAGCCAACAGGAAACACTATGTCAACACAGAGAGAGTAACTGTAGGGAACAGTTGCCACCATTATGACTGGGGAGACAAAGCAAAGGTATTAGGGTTACTAGAAGCCTGGAGGAAGGGTTCCTGAGGGTTTGGGACCCCTACCACACAGGAAAGGTGCTTGCCCATTGGTGCTGGTCCCTGAGAAGCTCAGAGGGGAAGCTGTTACTCAGACCCTGAGGGGGGGTGTTGCTCAGCTGTGACTAATACCTTTTATCTCTGATATGGCACAATGGAGGGGGTTTTGCTGACACCCCTGGGAGAAACTGGGAAGTGGACCAACCGCCTCTTGCTGAAGCAAGAGCTGTTGCTGGAGACACTTGCAAAAACTGGATGCAAAACTAGATCAAGTCCTTTCTCGGCCTCCTGCCTTCTAATCTTCCTCTACCACCCCCTGCTGGCAAAAACCTCACAGAGAACAGCCTGGCAAGAAAAATGTATTTGATAAAGACCCAGCCACAACATCACAGAGTATGGAAGGAATTGAACAGAAAGCTGATAGGTTAATAACTGACACGCACTAATGACAACAACCACAGACTTCGATGGAGGAAAATTACCCTCTAAAGTTACAGAGCTACGACGGTTCAGTATAGAGCTACATCAGTTGCTAATGTCCGGGGTTTTGAAAATGAAGTGTTAGCTCTCAGCTGCTTTTCACAGGACTTGCTGAGACCAAAGCAGGACTTTTCTGTCTGATTCACCAGCGGTTCTGATATGTTGCATGTAACTTTGTATATATCACATTTCATTTTCCAAAACCTGTTTCTATGTTGATTTCTCACTGCCCTATGAAACTAAGCAGCTTATCCCAAAGTCTCTTTCCCTGCCTTTTTTTTTTTTAAAGGTATTTATTTGACAGAGAGAGAGACAGCCAGCCAGAAAGAGAACACAAGCGGGGGAGTGGGAGAGGAAGAAGCAGGCTTCCAGCGGAGGAGCCTGATGTGGGGCTCGATCCCAGAACTCTGGGATCACGTCCTGAGCCAAAGGTGGACACTTAACGACTGAGCCACCCAGGCGCCCCTTTTTCCCTGCCTTTGAATTTGGCATATTATAGCTTTGGCTTTTCCTACCATAACAATCAAAGGTTGAGCCCTCCTCAGAATAATGATTGGGACCAGCTTCCAAATAGCCAATGACCCCAAAGATGTGCTTCACTTCCATGTTCCTAGAACCTGCCAGATAACAGTGTCGATGCAAAAAGAAAAGATGTCTTGTAGTCTGAAGACTTGATCCTGAGGTCATCTGAATTGGATAGGCAATACAGCTGACATGCAGACTGAGAAAACATTATAGGAGCTCAGAGAAGAAACGTCCAATATGAACCATAGTAGCTGGACAAAGCTTGTTGGCAGGGGTGAGTCACCCTAAATTCAAAGGTATGCTGACTTTAGCACTGCAGGGAACACACTGGATCTTGAACCGGAAGACTGGCATTTGAATCTGAGGTCTACCATTCACCATCTATGGGATTTCAAAAAACACTTGAGTACTTTAAGCCACAGTTCCTTTTGCAAAAGCAGCATAAAAACATCTTTCATATAGAGTCGTTGAGTTAATTACATGGGACAGTATACATAAAAGCATTTAATGCGTTATAGATACTTAATAATTATACATAGAAATCTATATGGAACGGTAATTGAAAAATCTAATATGTGGTTTAGGAAACATGCCAACCAGGAATTTTAAAACATCAACTACCAGACACTCATCATACGCCAGGTTATGGTTCTCATGCGTCCTGTTCTCTATCCCTTTCCACCCTAGCTAATGCAATGATGTTTGATTAGCTGATGGGGTTCTGGGTTAGGAAGGTGACACAAAGGAGAGTAGACAATTATATAAACAGATATTTATAGTATAAGCAAATATTTGATGTTCACTAACTAAACTTTTTTTTTTTTCTTATTCTTATCAGGGAGGAAAAACACCAGGAAGATACTTGAAGAAGACCTGAGATAGGAATCAGAAAGCATGAAATCACTGCTTTGCCATTTGGAAGTTACGTGGGCAAGTTCCTTGACTTTAACCCAAATTGGTTTTTGTTTTACTTGTTGTTTTTATTTTTTTCTTCTTTCTTTCTTTTCTTTCTTTCTTTCTTTCTTTCTTTCTTTCTTTCTTTCTTTCTTTCTTTCTTTCTTTCTCTTTCTTTCTTTCTTTCTTTCTTTCTTTCTTTCTTTCTTTCTTTCTTTCTTTCTTTCTTTCTTTCTTCTTTCAACTCTGTAATAGGTGGACCAGTATCTACCTCACTGGGCTGTTTTGAGAAATAAATGAGATAAGACATGCAAAGCGCCTGGTGCAGAATCAGCCCTAAATTCATGAGGGCCAGCACTTTGATTTTCTGAGCACTGATGGATCAGTGAGATGGGGGTTTGAGTCTTGGCTTTGCCACTTATTTGCTGTGTGATCTTGGATAAGTCACTTAAAATCTCCCAGTCTTAGTTTCTTCACCTTTAAAACTAAGGGGCAAAAACTGAAGGGTAAATGGGTAGTGCATCTGATGAAAAAAATCATTGCAAGACACCTTATGTATGTGTGTTTACATATATATGTATGTACAACTGTGTGTATGTATATGTATATATATATGTGTGTATATATTGCATGTACTTGTATGCATATCTGTATATATGTAAGCATGCACCTATGTATATATGTATATATACACATATACAGNATATGTATATATACACATATACAAACATGCACATACATATAGGCCTTGATTCAGACCTTGATTTGGAAATGTCCAAATATTACATAATTTATCTACGGTAGTCCTGAGATGGGGATTTAGTGATTAAGGCAAGGGAAGGGCATCAAGATCCAGGCCGTGCTGTGACAATTGAGGGGAGCAAATGTAATCTCTCATTTGTTATGGATAAACATTAATATCTTTATTCTATTCATTAATAATTAATTGCCCCAGGCTCTGATTCAAGTATAATTGTACCTTATGAAAGCCCACAGCAAAGAAATATTGTGCAAAATGCAAAACACCAATTTTATCATGAGTAATGAAAATTCAATTAAGTTTAGAATAAAGGTGTGAGTTAGTAACCCAAGCTTAACATAAAGCCATGGAATGTAAATAGATTTTGGAAAACAAAATAACAAGGGTGCGACAATTTATAAAGTGTATGGAAAATCCATCATTCCCTTCCACACACTGGCAAGAGAAGGCCCACATTATGGGAGAGGGGAATAATTTTTGACATTTTTATTGTGCTTTATAGCTGGGACAGTCCAACGAGAAAGCTGAATAGAAGGTTTCTTATACCGTGCGGCTTGAGGGGAAATAAAAAGTAAATCTCCTAGAATTATTTCTTCGACGTACCTTTGTACATGTACCTTCTGCCTGGTGGGGCCTGGAATTCTGAAGTGTTGGTGAGGGTCTTCATTCTAGAAAAAGATTTTTCACTCTGGGTGAAAAATAGGAGCATGAATGTGGGATCAGAGGGTTTGGGACCTAGTCTGTGCTCCTTTATCTGCCATATAACTGTGGACAAGGCCACTTAACTTAATATATGATTTCCAGTTCACATTAGAAAAGTAAAAGCACTGATAATATTATTATTATTAAATGTGTTATGAGAGAGTAACATGAGGTGTTAGTAAAAGCACTTTGCATACACTGTGGAAGTTAACCAATGTTCTGCAAGAGGTGAGGTGATAATGTAATTTGAGGATTTTAGTATCTTTCATTGTTTGTTTTTTTTAATTCATGCAGAATTTTCATGTTCAGATAACTTTGTTCTTCAAAAGAAGAACCTCAGAAAAGGATTTTTTCGCAATTTTCTATCATTTCTCAAAAGAGTATGTCCATTCCTATTTGAAAATAGATTTTAAAACAGTCGTGCCAAAATAAAATGGCTCATTTACAGTCACAACCACTGTTTTTGAAAATAGAAAACATATAAACAAGTTTTATCACTCACTTCCTTCAGTAAACTTGAGTTTGTTGCTAATGAATATATTCTAAGGAATAAGTCATAGATTTTGAAAGCAGTGTCTAAGAACGGCTCTGTAGTGTTCAGAGCGGTGATCACATAGGTGGAATCCCTGTGTTGGAGCACATCGGGGCTGGAGAGGACCACTCAGACCACACCTGCAGCTATCTGCTAACGTCAAAGCTCCTTCCCTACTTGTGCTCCTCGCTGGTGGTCCCGGCTGTGCTTGCATACCTGACGCAGGATTCACTATGCCACATTGTAGCCCATTCTACCTTTGGCGACTGATGTCTTTTGAAAATCCTTTCTTACAAAGGAGCTGAAATCTGTTTTCCTGTAACTTTTATTCCAAAATTTCCATCTGTCTTGACTTCATCCATGCTGTGTTTACTTTTCCTTCAAGTAGCAGATTTTCAGGTTTTCAGTGACATTTTCATTATGCCCTTAATCATTTTTTTTAATGGCTTGTCTTTTCAACCTCTGAAAGCATACCCAGAATTAAATGTATCACTTCAAGTGTGTTCTGACCAGAACAGGTTGTGCATTTGTGTGTTTGCATGTGTGTCTGTGTGTGCTGTGTATGTATGCATATGTATGTATATCCTCTTGCTTTTACCAGGTTGTGAAGGAAATAATGATGCTTATTTATTTATTCAATAAATATTACTTAAGGTCTTTGTATATGCCAGGTGCAGCTCCTGATAGCCAGACATCAAAGACGAGCACAATAGCTAAATTTCTTGTTCTCAGGAGGCTTATATTTTAGTTGGAGGGTGACGAATATGTTAATATATGATTAAGTATCCTATAGATAAGTGTTGAGGAGATTAAAGTACAGTCAGGTAACAGGGAATAGTTGATGAGGAGGGGGTAGCTCTTTGAGATCATGTGATCAGGATAGGCCCTGCTTATGATGTAACTTTTTAAAAAATCAACATATCTTTTTGAAAAAAAGATATTGAGGTATAATTGACATACAATGTTCTATTAGTTGCAGATACACAACATATTGGTTTGACAATTCTATACATGACTCGGTGCTCAGCATAAGTGTAATCACCCTACAAAGTTATTACAATGTTACCGTCTATATTCCCTATCCCGTATTTTTCATCTCTGCTGTTTATTTATTTTTGTTGAAGTGTAGTTGACACACAATGTCACCTTAGCTCAGGTGTGCAATGTATTGATTTGACAAGTCTATACATCACATGACTTATTTATTTCATAGCCAGAAATTTGTATCTCTTAATCCCCTTCCTCTGTTTCTTCCATTTCCCCTAACTCCCTCCCCTCTGGCAACCACCCCTTTGTTCTCTGCAATGATGTAACATTTAAAGAGGCAGCTAAACAAAGCAAAGGAACGAAGCAGTGGAGCCTGAGGGAAGAGCATTCCTGGCAGAGCTAATAACGAGTGCAAAGGTCCAGAAGCAAATGAGCTTGGCATGTCTCAGGAACCATAAGAGACCTGGGTGCCTCCAGTTCAACGGCCAGAGGGAGGGTGGTAAGAGATGAGGTCAGGGAGACAGGCACAAATCAGATGCTATCAAGCCCTGTAGGCTGCAATAACAAGTTTGGATTCTATCCCAAGAGGGATAGGGAATCCATTTGGTGTTTTCATGGAAGACTCTCACTTTGAGATCTCCGACTTTGGTCCAGGACAGAGAATTGCCCCAGGTGACAGTGGTAGGGAGGCCGTGGAGAGTAGAATTGGGGAGATCACCTGGGAAAAGTGACAGCTGCCGAAGAGGCAGGTAACAGGTGTTCTGATCACCAATTCCACTGTGTGCATGTGTGCGTGTGGTAGGGTTCCCCACAAGCAATGCTCGGGATACCAACTGGGTGTCCTACAATTCAACTCAGTTCTGAGCTATCAGCCTGGAGACAGCATCANCTGAAATGACGCAGGATTCACTATGCCACATTGTAGCCCATTCTACCTTTGGCGACTGATGTCTTTTGAAAATCCTTTCTTACAAAGGAGCTGAAATCTGTTTTCCTGTAACTTTTATTCCAAAATTTCCATCTGTCTTGACTTCACCCATGCTGTGTTTACTTTTCCTTCAAGTAGCAGATTTTCAGGTTTTCAGTGACATTTTCATTATGCCCTTAATCATTTTTTTTAATGGCTTGTCTTTTCAACCTCTGAAAGCATACCCAGAATTAAATGTATCACTTCAAGTGTGTTCTGACCAGAACAGGTTGTGCATTTGTGTGTTTGCATGTGTGTCTGTGTGTGCTGTGTATGTATGCATATGTATGTATATCCTCTTGCTTTTACCAGGTTGTGAAGGAAATAATGATGCTTATTTATTTATTCAATAAATATTACTTAAGGTCTTTGTATATGCCAGGTGCAGCTCCTGATAGCCAGACATCAAAGACGAGCATAATAGCTAAATTTCTTGTTCTCAGGAGGCTTATATTTTAGTTGGAGGGTGACGAATATGTTAATATATGATTAAGTATCCTATAGATAAGTGTTGAGGAGATTAAAGTACAGTCAGGTAACAGGGAATAGTTGATGAGGAGGGGGTAGCTCTTTGAGATCATGTGATCAGGATAGGCCCTGCTTATGATGTAACTTTTTAAAAAATCAACATATCTTTTTGAAAAAAAGATATTGAGGTATAATTGACATACAATGTTCTATTAGTTGCAGATACACAACATATTGGTTTGACAATTCTATACATGACTCGGTGCTCAGCATAAGTGTAATCACCCTACAAAGTTATTACAATGTTACCGTCTATATTCCCTATCCCGTATTTTTCATCTCTGCTGTTTATTTATTTTTGTTGAAGTGTAGTTGACACACAATGTCACCTTAGCTCAGGTGTGCAATGTATTGATTTGACAAGTCTATACATCACATGACTTATTTATTTCATAGCCAGAAATTTGTATCTCTTAATCCCCTTCCTCTGTTTCTTCCATTTCCCCTAACTCCCTCCCCTCTGGCAACCACCCCTTTGTTCTCTGCAATGATGTAACATTTAAAGAGGCAGCTAAACAAAGCAAAGGAACGAAGCAGTGGAGCCTGAGGGAAGAGCATTCCTGGCAGAGCTAATAACGAGTGCAAAGGTCCAGAAGCAAATGAGCTTGGCATGTCTCAGGAACCATAAGAGACCTGGGTGCCTCCAGTTCAACGGCCAGAGGGAGGGTGGTAAGAGATGAGGTCAGGGAGACAGGCACAAATCAGATGCTATCAAGCCCTGTAGGCTGCAATAACAAGTTTGGATTCTATCCCAAGAGGGATAGGGAATCCATTTGGTGTTTTCATGGAAGACTCTCACTTTGAGATCTCCGACTTTGGTCCAGGACAGAGAATTGCCCCAGGTGACAGTGGTAGGGAGGCCGTGGAGAGTAGAATTGGGGAGATCACCTGGGAAAAGTGACAGCTGCCGAAGAGGCAGGTAACAGGTGTTCTGATCACCAATTCCACTGTGTGCGCGTGTGTGCGCGTGCGTGCACGCGCGCGTGTGTGTGTGTGTGTGGTAGGGTTCCCCACAAGCAATGCTTGGGATACCAACTGGGTGTCCTACAATTCAACTCAGTTCTGAGCTATCAGCCTGGAGACAGCATCAGAGTCCTCAGGCGTAGGGCTGAGTCCCACAAGCCTACCTCTGCAGTACCTCAGAGCCGTCCTACGCTCAGGCCAGGACTTGTACTTCCAATCCACTGGCTGTAGATCAGAGGTTCCCACAAGCCCCTCAGTGGGTTCACTTAATTTGCCAGAGCAGCTCTCAGAACTCAGAAAACCTGTTACTCACTAGATCACTGATTTACTATAATAAGATATAACTCAGGAACAGGCCTCTGGAAGAGCTGCTTAAGGCAAGGGTGGGGAAAGGCCTCCGAGCTCCCTTGCCTTCTCCAGGCTCGGCTTTCCAGTACCTTCATGTGTTCACCTACCCAGAATCTCTCTGAACTCTGCCCTTTTGGGTTTTTATGGAGGCTTCAGTACATAGGCATAGTTGATTCAGTCATCGGCCATTGGTGATTGGTTTAACCTCCAGGCCCTCTCCACTCCCTGGAAGCCTGTGTGTTGAGGACGAGGGACCAGGGACTGGAAGTTCCAACTGTCCAATGGCTTCCAAGGCAACCAGTCCCTCAAGTCACCTCATTAACATAACAAAGGATACCTTACTTGCTCTTATCACTTAGGATAATTCCAAGGTTTTTGGAGCTCTCTGCCAAAGACAGCAAAAAGATCAAATATATATATTTCTTTCTTTTTTTTTTTTTTTAAAGAGAGAATGGGGGGTGGGGGGGCAGAGGGAGGCAGAGGGAGAGAGTGAATGCCAACCAAGTTCCACACCCAGCATGTGACCCTGAAGCGGGGCTTGATCTCACAACTCAGAGGTCATGACCTGAGCTGAAAATTGGAGTTGAACACTTAACCTATTGAGCCACCCAGGTGCCCTGCCAAATATACATTTCTTATGACAAATCACACTATCACAGCCAAAGATCTTGGGGCCTTGAACTAGGGCAAGTGGCTGAATGGGGGATCTATTTGAAGAGTAGTGTTGACAGGACTTGTTGATGGTCATAGGGATGGAAGAAATAGAGAGTTAAGGAATTCATTGTGGAACACATGCATAATAGTTTTTGCAAACAGATAAAAAATCAGTGGGTCCAAAGAAAAATTTTACTGACATGTGAAAAAGAATATTCTGACACATCCCATTCACAGTATGGTGCAACCAATGCTACATTGAACTAAGAACTCATACTTCTCTAAGCTTTGTTACTTACGATTAAGCCTTGAGCAAGAAATTTCCTATCAGTGGGCACCTCAGTTTTTCTATATGTAAAAATTAAAGGGTAAACTATATGCTCTCTAACAGCCCATTTACTTCACTTGGGCAATGTCTCTAAGGATTAAACACAACCTTTATTTGCTAATAGATATTCTGAACCCATTAGTGACATTGCTGGTGACTTGGCTTCATAAGGGCCTGTAAGGGAAGTATTTCCCAAGGGAAAAGTGTATAGAATTTCATTAGGAATGTACCCAATGAATTGAGATGTCATTTAAAGCTTACACAGATTCCCATTTTGATGACCTGACCTAATAAAACAGAGTGAATAAACAGAAATTTGCCTCACTAATGCCTTGGGCAGAGGGAAGAGGCTCAATCTAGTTATTATACACCACTATGTGTTTGACAGTGTTTCAAGTTCTTCAGCCAAAAGATTAATCTAAAAAGTCAGTAAATGTTTGTTCAGTGGGGAAAGAAATCATGATGATTGAATTACATATTATAGCTCCATTGATTGACAGCAAAAGTACTGAGATATTTGGCCTGGTAAATTGAAACTCTGTTGCATAGGGAGAAAAAAAAAAAGAAGAAGAAACCTTGATTGTGTAATCAGAGCCTGTTAACACACTGTTATTATTTCAGATATGTGTTTTCTCTCTTTTGCAAAAAAGAAAAAAAAATATGAGAGTCTTGGTTTGTTTGCATGAAAGATCCCATAGGCCAGGATCATGAAATATAAATAGGAAAGCAGCAACAACTAATGATAGAAGAAAGGTAGAAACGGGAAACATTTGAGCAAGGTAGGAGAAAAATGCAGGAGAGCAGGACAGAGGACAAATTTGAACACCATCGGCTCTTATCTTCCCCTGCTCTGAGTTAGTGAGAGGGAGGGAATAGGAAACCAAATTTCTCCATGAACCTTGCCAAATTCCTCTTATTAACTCTAACTCTTCCCTCCTGGAGAAAAAGTTCATTTTTTAAAAAAAGATTTATTTATTTATTTAAGAGAGAGAGGGAGAACACATACAAGGGGGGGTGGGGGGAGTGAGAGGGACAAGCAGACTCCACACTGAGTGTGGAGCCTGACTTGGGGCTGGATCCCAGGAACCTGAGGTCACGACATGAGCCGAAATCAAGAGTTGATGCTTAATCGACTGAGCCACCCAGGTGCCCTGAGAAAAAGTTCATTGGGAAGCCTTCCTTTTATTTATCTATTTATTTTTTCTCTTTTCTTTTTTTTAATGATATTTTATTATATTATGTTAGTCACCATACAGTACGTCCCCAGATTCCGATGTAAAGTTCAATGCTTCATTAGTTGCATATAACACCCAGTGCACCATGCAATACGTGCCCTCCTTA
>NC_048230.1:19240358-19241079 GCF_002007445.2 Ailuropoda melanoleuca | reverse complement strand
AGCTCAATTTTTAACTTTTAAGGGACCTCCACACTGTTTTCCAGAGTGGCTGTACAAACTTGCATTCCCACCAACAATGTAGGAGGGATCCCCTTTCTCCACATCCTCTCCAACAATTGTTGTTTCTTGCCTTGTCTATTTTTGCCATTCTAACTGGAAGCCTTCCTTTTAAAACCATCCATATAAATAAGAAGTGAATTTATTATGCCTTTTCACTAGCCTTTTGGTCAGTGGCTCTCAAGCTACAGTGACCACAGGAATCACCCGGGGAACCTGCTGAAAATGCAGATGCCAGGACTCCATCCCCCAAGGATTCAGACTCCCTGTCTGAGGCAGGGCCCCCGGCTGACCTTTTTGCCAAGCATCCCACGTGATTCTGCCGTAGGTGGGTCCACAGACCACATTTGAATAGCCATCTTTTAAGGGGCAACAGAGTACGTAGAAAAATCTAAAATGCAGTTTCTATATTCTCACCTCAAGAAACTGGAACAGCAACAGAGGGACAGGCCTAACCCACTGACAAGGAAGGAGTTGACCAAAATTAGAGCAGAAATCAATCAATTAGAAACCAGAAGTACAGTAGAGCAAATAAACATGACGAGGAGCTGGTTCTTTGAGAGAATCAATAAAATTGATAGACCACTGGCAAAACTTGTCCAAAAACAAAGAGAAAGGACTGAGATTATTAAAATTATGACTGAAAAGGGAGAGGTCACGACCA
>NC_048230.1:19176976-19232033 GCF_002007445.2 Ailuropoda melanoleuca | reverse complement strand
AAAAAAAAAACAGAGTACGTAGTCAGGCTCTTTCCCTTCATTGTATTCAAAGCTGAGCTGAAAAGGATAATTTTTCTGGTTTATGGGTGTTTATCTTTCTGTTATCAAACTTGCTAACTGGATAAAATGCAAAGTTCAGTCCTACGCTGTTCAAGAGAAATGCATCAGGAAAGCGAGGGCATTGGTGAAAATTTTTAATCCAGCTTACTAGAACTCAAGGCTAAGAAACATTCAGTGAGAAAAACCTGGTTATTTTATACTACTAAAAGCACAATCTCCAATAAAGAGATAACAATTGTAAACATTTATGCACCAATAAAACATCAAATACAGAAAACATAATTTTTAAAAATAAGGAAAATTCTTTAAAATTCTGATAGGCTTTAATATCACTATAAATTGTATTATTGAAATAATCTTGCAGTTGATTCTACCCAGTTTTTGCTATATTTAATTTGTATTAAAGGCAACATAAACCTTTTATTGATTTGGTAAAGTCATAAAAATTACTCCATGCTTAATTTGGTAGTGAAAAGTAGAGCATTGAATGTGAGCAAAACAAAAACAACTGAAAATATCATTTATTTGAAACCAAAGATAAAATAAAAAGCCAGTGAATGGCCAAGGCTTCAAGTTAATCAATAGTATATAACAACAATCTTAAGTGAGAGTGGATTTAGCAGACCCTATGCCATACATAAAGGGTAGTTTTTATTTATCTAAATGGACTTTTAGTGGGTTTACTCTTTTTCTCCCTTCAAATGTAATCATATTTATGTTACCCACCATAAATTTATGGTGTGTATGTGCATGTGTGATTAATGAAAAATCATTTATCTTTGCTTCCAGAATATGTTAGGAAATAAAAAAGCAATATAGCTATTGTGGGGGGCTTTTTGTTTTATTTTTTTTGTTTTGGTTTTTTGCAACATAGTCTTTGAATACTGCCTTGCTTTGTGGTATGATGAGATGTTATTAGCTAATCTTGTACAACCCTTGTTCAAAATCTAAAATAAAAGAATTTCTTGAAGAGCGTGGGTATTTAAGGCCAGAACCTGTGTGGTAGGGATACTGGCTACTCCACTGTTTCTAGGCCTTTCTGGTGAGCAGAATTGGGGGGAGGGTAATATGTGTGTTTATGTATGTGCAGGTACACATGACTTACATGAGCACATATATGAAAATGTGTCAATGCACACATATATATGGGTATTTATTTATATATATTTATATTTAAGATAAAATGCACACTTCCATTTAAAATTTAGGGTTACTAAGTTTTTTTTGTTTGTTTGTTTGTTTTTTTAATTTTATTTTATTATATTATGTTAATCACCATACAGTACATCCCCAGATTCCGATGTAAAGTTTGATGCTTCATTAGTTGCGTATAACACCCAGTGCACCATGCAATACGTGCCCTCCTTACTACCCATCACCAGTCTATCCCATTCCCCCACCCCCTCCCCTCTGAAGTCTTCAGTTTGTTTCTCATAGTCCATAGTCTCTCATGTTTCATTCCCCCTTCTGATTACCCCCCTTTTCTTTATCCCTTTCTTCCCCTACCGATCATCCTAGTTCTTATGTTCCATAGATGAGAGAAATCATATGATAATTGTCTTTCTCTGCTTGACTTATTTCACTTAGCATTATCTCCTCCAGTGCCGTCCATGTTGCAGCAAATGTTGAGAATTCGTTCTTTCTGATAGCTGAGTAATATTCCATTGTATATATGGACCACAGCTTCTTAATCCAGTCATCTGTTGAAGGGCATCTCGGCTCCTTCCATGATTTGGCTATTGTGGACAATGCAGCTATGAACATTGGGGTGCATATGGCCCTTCTCTTTACTACGTCTGTATCTTTGGGGTAAACACCCAGTAGTGCAATGGCTGGGTCATAGGGTAGTTCAATTTTTAACTTTTTAAGGGACCTCCACACTGTTTTCCAGAGTGGCTGTACCAACTTGCATTCCCACCAACAATGTAGGAGGGATCCCCTTTCTCCACATCCTCTCCAACAATTGTTGTTTCTTGCCTTGTCTATCTTTGCCATTCTAACTGGCGTAAGGTGGTATCTCAGTGTGGTTTTGATTTGAATTTCCCTGATGGCTAATGATTTTGAACATTTTTTCATGTGTCTGTTAGCCATTTGTATGTCTTCATTGGAAAAGTGTCTGTTCATATCTTCTGCCCATTTTATGATTTGTTTATTTGTTTCTCGTGTATTGAGTTTGAGAAGTTCTTTGTAGATCTTGGATACCAGTCCTTTATCTGTGGTGTCCTTTGCAAATATATTCTCCCATTCCGTGGGCTGTCTCTTAGTTTTTTTGACTGTTTCCTTGGCTGTGCAGAAGCTCTTTATCCTGATAAAGTCCCATAAGTTCATTTTATCTTTTATTTCTCTTGCCTTTGGAGATGTGTCGTGAAAAAGGTTGCTCTGGCCGATGTCATAGAAGTTGTTGCCTATGTTCTCCTCTAGAATTTTGATGGATTCCTGTCTCACATTGAGGTCTTTCATCCATTTGGAGTTTATTTTTGTGTATGGTGTGAGAGAGTGGTCAAGTTTCATTCTTTTGCATGTAGCTGTCCAATTTTCCCAGCACCATTTATTGAAGAGACTGTCTTTTTTCCACCGGATGTTTTTTCCTGCTTTATCAAAGATTAGTTGCCCAAAGAGCCGAGGGTCCATTTCTGGGTTCTCTATTCTGTTCCATTGGTCGATGTGTCTGTTTTTGTGCCAGTACCATGCTGTCTTTGTGATCACAGCTTTGTAGTACAGCTCGAAATCCGGCATTGTGATGCCCCCAGCTTTGTTTTTCCTTTTCAACAGTTCCTTGGAGATTCGGGGCCTTTTCTGGTTCCATACAAATTTAAGGACTATTTGTTCCAGTTCTTTGAAAAATGTCCTCGGTATTTTGATCGGGATAGCATTGAAAGTGTAGATTGCTCTGGGTAGTATGGACATTTTAACTATGTTAATTCTTCCAATCCATGAGCATGGAATATTTTTCCATCTTTTTATGTCTTCCTCAATATCTTTCAAAAGTGATCTATAGTTTCTAGCATATAGGTCCTTTACGTCTCTGGTTAAGTTAATTCCAAGGTAACGCATGGTTTTTGGTGTTATTGTAAATGGGATGGATTCCCTAATTTCTCTTTCTTCAGTCTCGTTATTCGTGTATAGAAATGCAACTGATTTCTGGGCATTGATTTTGTATCCTGCCACCTTACTGAATTGTTCTATAACTTCTAATAGTTTGGGAGTGGATTCCTTTGGGTTTTCCATATAGAGTATCATGTCATCTGCAAAGAGAGACAGTTTGACTTCTTCTTTGCCGATTTGGATACCTTTGATCCCTTTTTGTCTTCTGATTGCTGTTGCAAGGACTTCTAGTACTATGTTGAATAATAGTGGCGAGAGTGGGCATCCTTGTCGTGTTCCTGATCTTAAGGGAAAGGCTTCCAGCTTTTCCCCATTGAGAATAATGCTTGCAGTAGGCTTTTCATAGATGGCTTTTATGAGATTGAGAAATGTACCCTCTATTCCTACACTCTGAAGGGTTTTAATCAGGAAAGGATGCTGTATTTTGTCAAATGCTTTTTCTGCATCAATTGAGAGGATCATATGGTTCTTGAGTCTTTTCTTGTTGATATGATGTATCACATTGATTGATTTGCGAGTGTTGAACCATGCTTGCATCCCAGGTATGAATCCCACTTGGTCATGATGGATAATCCTTTTAATGTACTGTTGGATTCTATTAGCAAGGATCTTGTTGAGGATTTTGGCATCCATATTCATTAGAGAAATCGGTCTGTAATTCTCCTTTTTGAGGGGGTCTTTGCCTGGTTTGGGGATCAAGGTAATATTAGCCTCATAGAATGAGTTTGGTAGCTTTCCTTCTGTTTCTATTTTTTGAAATAGCTTTAGGAGAATAGGTATTATTTCTTCTTTGAATGTTTGGTAGAATTCCCCAGGAAAACCGTCTGGGCCTGGAGTTTTATTATTTGGAAGGTTGTTTATCACTGACTCAATTTCTTCATAGTTAATTGGCCTATTTAAGAAATCTATTTCTTCCTGTTTCAGTCTTGGTAGTTTATAGGTTTCCAGGAAGGCCTCCATCTCTTCCAGATTGTTTAGTTTTTTGGCATATAGCTGTTGATAAAAGTTTCTAATAATCCTTGCAATTTCAATGGTGCTGGTCGTGACCTCTCCCTTTTCAGTCATAATTTTAATAATCTCAGTCCTTTCTCTTTGTTTTTGGACAAGTTTTGCCAGTGGTCTATCAATTTTATGGATTCTCTCAAAGAACCAGCTTCTAGTCCTGTTGATCTGCTCTACTGTGGTTCTGGTCTCTAATTCATTGATTTCTGCTCTAATCTTGGTCAACTCCTTCCTTGTCAGTGGGTTAGGCCTGTCCCTCTGTTGCTGTTCCAGTTTCTTGAGGTGAGAATATAGAAACTGCATTTTAGATTTTTCTATTCTTTTGAGTGAGGCTTGGATGGCTATGTATTTCCCCCTTAGGACTGCCTTTGCAGTATCCCATAGGTTTTGGACCGTTGTGTATTCATTCTCGTTGGTCTCCATAAATTGTTTAATTTGTTTTTTGATTTCCTGGTTTATCGAGTCATTCTTGAGCAGGATGGTTCTTAGCCTCCAAGTGTTTGAGTTTCTTCCAGGTTTTTCCTTGTGGTTGAGTTCCAATTTCAGAGCGTTGTGGTCTGAGAATATGCAGGGGATAATTTCAATCTTTTGGTATTGGCTGAGACCTGTTTTGTGTCCCAGAGCATGATCTATTCTTGAGAATGTTCCATGGGCATTTGAATAGAATGAGTATTCTTTGGTTCTGGGGTGTAGTGTTCTATATATATCTATGAGGTCCAACTCGTCGAGTATGGCATTCAAAGCCTTTGATTCTTTGCTTAGTTTTTGCCAGGGTGTTCTGTCTATTTCTGATAGTGGGGTGTTGAGGTCCCCTACTATTACTGTGTTCTTATCTATATGTCTCTTTATTTTGGTTAAGAGTTGGCTTGTGTATCTTGCTGCTCCCCTGTTGGGGGCATATATATTAATAATTGTCATATCCACTTGTTGAATACTTCCTTTAAGAATAATATAGTGCCCTTCTGTATCTCTCTCTATGGCCTCTAGTTTAAAATCCAGTCTATCTGATATGAGAATTGCTACTCCAGCTTTCTTTTGAGGTCCATTTGCGTGGAAGATGGTACTCCATCCCCTTACTCTAAGTCTGAATGCATCTTTGGGTTCAAAATGAGTCTCTTGTAGACAGCAAATGGATGGGTCATGTCTTTTTATCCAATCTGCAACCCTGTGGCGTTTTATGGGAGAGTTTAAGCCATTTAGATTGATAGAGATTATTGACAGATATGATTTTAATGATGCCATTTCTCTTTAAAGTCTTTGTATCGGTTGTGACTTGCTGCTCTGTATCACTCTTGGGGCCTTTTTACCTTTATAGAGCCCCCCTTAATATCTCCTGTAGGGCTGGTTTCGTGGTTACGAAATTGGTTAATGATTGGCGATTTTGGAACGTCTTTATTTCTCCATCAATTCTGAATGACAGCTTTGCTGGATAAAGGATCCTTGGCTGCATGTTTTTCTCTGAAAGAGCTTTAAAAATGCCCCCCCAAGCCTTTCTCTCATTCCAGGTCTCTGTAGACAGGTCTGACGTAATCCTGATACCTTTGCCTTGGTACGTGAGAAATTTCTTTGCCCTGGCCGCTTTCAATACTGTATCCTTGGATCTAATATTTGCGAATTGCACTATGACATGCCGTGGCGTAGGTTTGTCCTGGTTGAGCTTGGATGGGGTCCTCTCTGCCTCTTGGACACGAATGCTTGTTTCCCTTGCTAGATTAGGGAAGTTTTCAGCTACAATTTGTTCAAATATCTCTTCTAGACCTCTGTTTTTCTCCACCCCTTCAGGGATGCCGATGATTCTGACATTGGATCGTTTCATAGAGTCAGTAATCTCCCGTAATCTACATTCGTGGGCGTGGATTTTTTTAAGACCAGCTTCTATTTTCGTTTTTTCTTCTACTAACCCATCCTCCAATTCGCTAACGCGTTCCTCTGCCTCGGTGACCCTGGCCGTCAGAGCCTCTAGTTTTGACTGTATTTGGCCCACTGAGTTTTTAATTTCTGTCAGATTCGCTCTCATTTCTGCCCTTAGGGATTCTATATTCTCAGCAACGCTTTCTCTGATGCTTTTTTCAAGTTTACTCATCATCTTGACCATTGTTGCTCTGAATTCCATTTCTGATAATTGGGATACATCCATATGTATTAATTCTGTGGCCGAGGCCAATTCTGTGGCAGAGGCCACAGACTCATTATCTTTTCTTTGCTGGGGGGGACTTCTCCTTCTCGTCATTCTGATGAAGAGAGATTGCAGGGTTGTCCAGAGCCCAAGTGTTGACTGGGACCCAGGCCGTGCGCCCTTGTTTTATAGAGATCTTAGGGATGTGGGCTTCTTCCTTAAAGAGTTTATTTATTTATTTGAGAGAGAGAGAGACAGTCAGCAAGAAAGGGAACCCAAGCAGAGGAGTGGGAGAGGAAGAAGCAGGTTCCCGGTGGAGAAGCCCGATGAAGGACTCCTTACGGAGCGTTGTGATCACACCCTAATCCGAAGACAGGTGCTTGGTGACTGCGCCACTCAGGCGCTCCGGGTTGTGGGCTTCTTGATTTTTCAGCCTGCCTTCTGGGGGAGGGGCCTGCCTGCCGGTACTCAGAAAACCCTGTTTGGGTAGAGTCTCTGTGTCCCTTGCGAGGGGGGATGGGGATGGGCACCCTGTGAGCCGGTATTTCCGGGCTTTTGTTCTCTGGCGGCTTTCCCTGGCGGTTTGCTATGCCTCTTCTGAGAGAGCAGCAGCGGCTGAAATTCAGCCTCTGTCTCAGAACAGAGGGATCGCGGATCGTTCTCCACTGATGTTCTGGCCACTTTAACTCTGTTTCTGTTGGTGCTGCTCAACCCTGCAGCATCCCGGGCTGTGCGCCCCACACCCGGCGTCCCAGCCCTCACTTCCAGGGCCGGCACGTCTCTGTCCTTTGTGTTTCCAACCCCGCCAGCCGCCAGCCGCCCCGCGCGGGCTCCCGGAGCTCCCCGTCTCAGTCTGGTGTCTCACGGGTGCTGACCGCGAGTCCGCCTGCTCCCCCGTGCAGGTGGCCCTCCAGCCGCCAGCCGCCCCGCGGACGCTCCCGGAGCTCCCGGTCTCAGCCTCGATCCAGTGAGCACACCGGAGCTCCGGAGCTCCGTGAGATGCTTGGTGGTGCACGCTCCCGGCTCACGGACTCAGTCTGCCGTTTCCAGAGTGCGGGTCCGCGGTCCGCCCGCTCCCCGGTGCAGGTGGCCCGCCAGCCGCCCTGCGCGCGCGCTCCTGGAGCTCGCGTTCTAAGTCTGTTGTCTCGCGGGTGCCGTCCGCGAGTCCGCCTGCTCCCCCGTGCAGGTGGCCCGCCAACCGCCAGCCGTCCCGCGTGCGCTCCCGGAGCTCCCTTCTCAGCCTGCTGTCTCAAGCGTGCGGGTCCGCGGTCTGTCCGCTCCCCCTTGCAGGTGGCTACCGCTTCCCGGCGCCCTGACACGGCGGCTCCCTCCCCCTTCTGTTTAGCTTCCGATATCTGTGCGCGGTTTCACGGCTCCCCGCTTCGTACCTCGATACTCAGCGCTGGAGATGTTCATTTGTAGAGATCCAGATGTATCTTCCTGCGTCTCAGGCTGATTCCGTGGATATTCCTGCTGGTCTGGTACCTATCCAGCTTAACTCAGGGGACCGGCTGAAAAAGGGGTCCCTTACTCCTCCGCCTNCTTCTTAACCCGATTCCCCCTAGGGTTACTAAGTTTTAAACTTAATCTCTTCAATCTTAGACCTATAGGATATTCTCTTATGTCGAAAAGCTTGGTTTCCAGTATCTCCAACATAATAATGTGTGAAATTCCAAAATTCATGACTATCTACCTTGAATACTATCAATGTTACCTCGAAAGCATGGTTAAGATTTTTTTAAAAATGATCTTATTGTTTTTAAGATGTATGTTATTAGAGATATTCAATATAATAAATGTTTTACAATGCTTGAAGTAATTCTTTTTTTTTTGTTTTGTTTTGTTTATTTATTTTTTTTTAAGATTTTATTTATTTATTTGACAGAGATAGAGACAGCCAGCGAGAGAGGGAACACAAGCAGGGGGAGTGGGAGAGGAAGAAGCAGGCTCATAGCGGAAGAGCCTGATGTGGGGCTCGATCCCACAACGCCGGGCTCACGCCCTGAGCCAAAGGCAGACACTTAACCGCTGTGCCACCCAGGCGCCCCTTGAAGTAATTCTATGTACAGCAATGCTACTAACTCAATACACAGCTAGGTTCCTTTATTTCACTATGATTTTGATTTTTAGGAACTGCTTTTTACATTGTATTTTTATTTTCTATTTACGTTAAACATTTGATCCTGTGATAAAACATAAAACAAGATGTATTTAGAGATTTCCGTCTTCAATCTCTGTCCCTTACCCACCTCTTCCTTCCTCCCATGGTTACCATTTTATTTATTTTTCAATTTATCAGTTATTTTGTAAAATGAGCAAACCACACACATGTTTGTGTACTCTCTTTTTAAACACTTCTCTCTACCTTGCATTTTTTTTCACTTGATGATACATCATAGAGACCCCCTCTGTAGTGGTAAATAGAAGAAATACTGTATTTCTTGTTCTGAGTATTATAATTTCCTACCTGTAACACAAATCAATCTCAAAATCAATACATTATTTAAGTTAGAAACTCTGATCAAATTTAGTGCCCCCAGTATCCTAACACTAGTAAATGAAACTGTGTTTGAATGGCTCGAGTCTCATCCTCACATCCATACCCAGAAATCCGATTCTTTCCACTCTTTCGCAGAGAAGCTCTCTTGCTTATTGAGAACTTCGTGCCGGTTACTAGGTATACCAAGATACATGAGATGCTTTCTGGCTCCAAATAGTTTAAACATGAGCATAGAAAATAGACCTAAGAGCGCTGATATGGTGTGGGAAGTGCTTGGCATACGGTGTTTCATTTCCCCTGATGGCTTTGGTGATGGTACAGCCGGTGGGGGGCAAGTCGACAGACTACAAGGGGCGTCTGGTTGGGCTTTCAGGCTGACTGGAAGGTACAGGGAGAAACACATGGTAGACATTTAATAAATAGTAATGTTTCTCTTCTCCCCTCTCACTTCCCCAAATAATTTCCTTCCTGTAGAGCTAAGTGTTATTCTGTCCTCTGACTCACCATTCTCTGTAACAGTCACACTCTCTGCATTAAGTATAATCTGCTCAGACAGTCACCCCATTTCTATTAGCTTATCATTTTGAACCTCTCCTTTCTGTGCCTCCCCTTCCTGCCTACCCCTCCTTTCCCTTTCCCTAATGCTGTTTTATAGCTTTTCCAGTCATCCCCGCTGTTTACTCTCTTATTCTGATGTAACCAATCCCACTCGTACAAACTCAATTCATTCCAAAAGGAGACTTAATGTGCCATAAAACTAACAGGGAGATTGCTCTCAAGGTGGGCAATAAGCTGACACAGCACACAGGTAATATTTATACAGCAATACTGCTTCAAGAAATACCAGCCACTGCTCTGCTTGCAAATCACAGGGTAATTATCCGCGTTAGGTCCTTAATCACTGGAGCAAAGCCCTTCATAAGTAAACACAAATAGCGAATGTGAAGCCGGATGCTAGAGACCGATGAGACAAGGGAGAGACAACCTGGGCAGGGGCAGGGGGGTGGGGGGGCGAGGTCAGGAGAGCGGAAGGGGCCCTCCCTGCAGGCTCTATGGCGGAGCCCTGGTCAATATCAGGGTCTTCGAATGCAGAGAGACAGGGGTTTAAATAATGTCCTGACCCTGGGCCAGTGGCTTCGGCGAGGTGTGCCTTTTTTCTTGCAGCTGGCCATGATATTCCCGCCTTACTGATCAGTGGTAGGGAGGGCGTTACAGGACGTATCTAAAGGGCTGGTACTAAATAAACACACGTTTCTTCTTCTTACCAATATCATCGTTGTCTTAATCTATAACTACCAAGTTTGTTTTGTTTTGTTTACGAGGGAACTTTTTTTATTTGGGGGAGTCCCAGAAGAAACCACGATTCGTGCCTATCTTCACGGATACTTCTGGGCCCTAAGAACCTTGAAAGAGCAGCACGTGGGGATGCTCTTTCAGCTTGCGGGTCCCACCAACGTACAAATGCGGGGGAAGGTCTACTGTTTACGGGAAGGTACAATGCTGCTTTTTCAGAAGCTGCGGTTCGACCCCAGAGCCCCCATCAAATCGAATTGCAGCCTGAACATCCCTGAGAGCTATTGTCCGGGGCTTCAACGTACAGGTTAGAGCTGGCTCGGCAATGAGCTCACCCCCAGCCCTCCAGTTTTCAGTATGGACTCAGAAGCCTTAATTTTGCAAGCAAATCATTTGTTCCAACAGCCCCAACTCTTGCTTTAAAACTCTCAGATGCTTACAATGCAACAGAAAGAAACAACCTTGGCCTCATTAAGCTTTACCCCTACAGTTAAGAAGTCCCCCTTTGTGGGGCGCCTGGGTAGCTCAGTTGTTAAACATCTGCCTTCAGCTCAGGGCGTGATCCGGGCGTTGTGGGATCGAGCCCCACATCGGGCTCCTCCGCTGGGAGCCTGCTTCTTCCTCTCCCACTCCCCCTGCTTGTGTTCCCTCTCTCGCTGGCTGTCTCTCTCTGTCAAATAAATAAATAAAATCTTAAAAAAAAAAAAAGAAGTCCCCCTTTTNCCCCCTGCTTGTGTTCCCTCTCTCGCTCGCTGTCTCTCTCTGTCAAATAAATAAATAAAATCTTAAAAAAAAGAAGTCCCCCTTTGTGGTGTGTTTTCCTTGTCGTCTCTGCTATGATTTCTGCTGGATATTTATTCCAGGCAGGAGAACCCTAGGCATGTGGAAATAGGTTCAAATTCGAGAATGAGCCTTCTGACCATCTCAAAATAGACCCTTCAATTATAAAAAATGACTCTGTGAATTAAAACAGTAATAACGCTCATTTATCGGTTTGTTACATGTCAGGCTCTGTAGTGAGAACTTTGTATTAATTCACGCACTCCATTCCTCATGAGATAGTTATGATTATTTTGATTTTCCTGGTTTTATTGAGATGTAATTGGCATATGTCCCTGTATGAGTTTCAGGTGCTAGCATGAAGGTTTAACTCACATACGTTGTGAAGCGATATCCATAGTAAGCTATGGTCATGTCCATCATCTCATAAAGATACAATAAAAAGAAATGATCGTCTGTATTTTATAGGCAAGGGAACTGAAACATGAGGAGTGAAGTAACCTTTCCGTGATTATACAGCTACTAAATAGGAGCCTGCACATTGAAAGCAGGTGGTCCGAGACAGGTAGAGCTTGCCCACCTGACGGCTATAATATCCTGCCTTTTCCGGAGAAAGGAAGCTCTTCAAGAGCTCAGAGTGATTGCTCAGAAGACGAGCTGTAAAAAGCAAAATGCAATTTTCAGTAGGTAATACTGAATATTATTATGTCATTTATTGATTTAACTTTTTTACTGACACATAATTGACATGACATTACATTAGTTTCAGGTGTACAACAATGATTTGATATGTGTCTATATTGTGAAATAATCTTTATGATAGGTCCAGTTAACACCATTCTTTACTTTTTATTTTTAGGATTTTGAAGTGTTTATTCTTGTGTGTTTTTAAATATCAAAAGGGAGTTATGCCATTGGGTCCTCATTCAATTGGCAAATTCAACAAGAGTGAGGGGTTTCAAAGGATTCTTTGGATTCTATATTTGATAATAAATTAAACAACAATGCATCTGGCTTTGGTGTAGACCAGGTAAAGAAAATTAGGACAAACCTTAATATGAAGATGATGGTTTCTGTATTTTTTAAGAACCCACACTAGGCTGTCCATATCCAGCTAAATAGAATTTGGACATGGGGATATAATGATCTATTAGGCAGAGAGGAATAATCCATAATTATTTACTTCAGGGACCCAGAGTGAAGATTTTCATTGTTGCTGAACTATTCCTTTATGTTACAGGGAAGAAGGACCTAAGACCTGTGTACCGGAAATGTCCCTCAAAGGTAAAGTAGTGTATGTCACTCATCAGTGGACTGGGGTAACGAGTACTATTTTCATTTCATGCAAATGTTAGAAACAACACAGTTGATTTTAAGAGTAGATGAAGTCACTTCTGATAAGCATTCACACAGTGATTTCTATATATGAAACAAATTCCATTGAAATCCTGTTAAAAATTGTAGTCGCAGTGCTGTAGCAGGCAGAAGAATGCCTCCTTTCCCCAAAATGTGTACACTAGGGTATCTGGAGCATGTGAATATGTTACTCACATGGTAAAAGAGACTTTGCAGAGCTGGTTGAGGTTATGAACTGTGAGAGTACCTCGGATTATCCACATGAGCCCAATCTAAGCACATGCCTCCTTAAATGTAGAAAAGGAAAACAGAAAAGTCAGAGAGATACGACAGAAGAGAAGGAGGGAACATTGCAAGCATGAAAGGGATTCAACTCAATATTGCTGCTTTAATGATGGAGGAAGGGGGCCCCAAATCAAGAAATGCAGAAGACCTCTAGAAGCTGGGAGTGGCCCTCAGCTGACACTCAGCCACAAAATGGGGACCTCAATCCTATAAACACAAGGAATTGAATTCTGCCAACCATTTGAATGAACAGGGGAATGGAATCTCTCCTATTGGCTTAGGATACTCAGGGTCCACTGAGTAGGTACGTGGCCAATCCAATGATCTGTAGAACTGAGACAGGAGGTGGGGTCGTTTCCGAAGGAAATTCGGGGTCTATTTCCCAGAAGGAGGAAAAATGAGTGCCGGGCTGAAAATGACAGACATCCTAGAAAGTAGGTCCCTTGCTAGTCAGAATAAATCACACATCTACTGAACATACATAAAACTCACTCAAAGGGAGAAGGTGCAATCCAATATTCCTCCTTTGCTAGTATGTAACTCTCTTGGCCACATGGGCATGTAGCATCTCCTTGTCTTCTGATATATGTCTAAATTATACATTTAACCACACCTAACTCATCCAGCACACTGCGGGGTGTTGATGGTATAAGCCTTCTCTTTGGAGGAGTAGATACTGGTAAATAATATACTGTGGTCCTGTATCCATGATGCTCATCACATATACTGTGGGTCAGGAAGTAGGAATGGTGATCCCTGATCACGTAGGGAATTTCTTGGTCGATCTGCGAGCCCCAAGTTCTGTTCTCTAGTAGATTCTTCCTTTTTTCATTGCACTCTGTGGTCATATTGTAATATGGCCATTGGCTAGAATTCCCTTTCTGTATGTGGGTTGTACGTCTTCTGCAGGCTTTCTGGCACAGCATGAGCTCAAGGACAAGGAGATTCTTTTAAGGGTTAAACAATCACAGACAACAGACAAGCTTGTGTGGTTTTTTTTGTTTTTTTTTCTTTGTTTGTTTTGTTTTGTTTGTTTTTTTTTTCCAATGCAATTCTATGAATTGCTCGGAGTATTTTTGTCTATTTACTTGATTCAAACCAGAGAGCGTGGTGAGCCATAGTCTCAGAGCCCAGAACCTGATAAGGGAATTGTGGTTTGTAGCAACTGACCTCAGACAGTTTCCTGCCTACTTTTCCAAACCTCACTTCAGTGCCTTCCAAACTGGGCTGTGCTTTCCGACAATTGAAAGCAATCGGTTAGGGAAGGAGAGACCACGGATCTGCTCCTTGTCACAGACTCACCCCAACTGAGTCTTCACGTGGAGATAATGTGTTTCACGGTCCAGCTTTCCCCAACATACATTTGGGAAATCATTTGCAAATTTCTATGGGCCTGCTCACTTTTTTCCACTTGAAAAAGTTGGCTTTTCCTATTTGCCACCTAGTGTGGGGTGGATATGAGGATGAACGTGGGAAAATTCTACAGCGAGCTTAAATGTCCTTGATTGGAAGCAAAGTACTTTCAAACACTACTAAAATGTCATCATTAGAGCCCAACTGTCAGGGAGGTGGGGGGAGTGAATATTTGTATTCAGTTAGCAATGAGGTAAAAAGTCTCCTTTCTTCTCACTAGTGTGTAACATATAAATGCGTTATTATTTTTTAAACTGCGTCTGAGGATTTATTTTCCCTGACGACTTTGGTGCGTTTATTGTGACTATTCATATATTTGGGATTATTTCTACCACCTTACTTTGTGCTTTCTATCCTTTAGTCTTTCTCTTTATCTCTTTTTTCCCCTCCTTTTTCACCTTCTTAAATGAATTAAGTAGTCTTTTTTTAAAGATATTGTTTTTTTGGGAGAGAGGGGGGTGTGAGAGAGAGCATGAGCAGGGGGAGGGGCAGAGAGAGAGGGAGAAGCAGGTTCCTGCGGAGCAGGGAGCCTGATGCGAGGTTCGATCCCAGGACCCTGAGATCATGACCTGAGCCGAAGGCAGACGCTTAACCGACTGAGCCACCCAGGCGCCCCGAGTTAAGTAGTCTTTATTCCCTTTTTCTTTGCTATTGTTTTAGAAGTCATATGCATATGTGTGTATATTTTATATATGCATGTATATATATTCTTAGATGTATAACATGCTTCTTGACTAAGTCTAAAGTTAATGAATATTTTACCCTCCACTTAATCAATATAATAACTTTAAAATGCTTTAAGTCACTGACCTTACATATTGATTTTGTCCAGTATTCTTATTCCTCCATGATTTTATACACTCAAAGTTATAATTGGATATGGCTTGTGGGACATTAGATTATTGCTCAGTAAGTACCGCTACCTTCATGGGCAAAATATAATTCCCTGCCCCTGGGCTCCGGGATCCATCATGAGACTTGCTTTGGCTCATGAGATATTCATAGACGGGGTATGAGTAGAGCTTGACGAGTTTGCACAGTGGGCTCCTACCTTTCTTTTTCTTTTTGTTTTTGAAACATAATTCACTTACCTTAAATTCACCCTTTTAAAGTGCACGACTCAGGGGGTTTTAGCATATTCACAAAGTAGTACAACCATCACCACAATCTAATTCCAGAACATTTCATCACCTCAGAAGAAACCCCATGACCAGCAGCCATTCTCAGTACCTGCTTCTACCAGCTCTTGGCGAGCACGAATCCTTTCTTTGTCCCTACAGATTTGCCTATTGTGGACATTAAATGTAAAAATGATATCATACAATATGTGACCTTTTTTATTCTGGCTTCTTTTACTTAGCACGGCGTTTTCAAGGATAACTCTTGCTGCAGCATGAGGAAGTGCTTGCTTTTTTATGGCTGAATAATATTTCATTGTATGGAAATGCCACATTTGCTTACCCATTCATCAGTTGATGGGCATTTGAATTGCTTCCACTTTTTGGCTAATACAAATAATGCTGCTATGAGCATTTATGCATAAGCTTTTGTGTAGACCTGTTCTCAATAGTTTTGTGGAACGGAGTGGAAAATTGTTACATAATAAGGTAACTCCATGTTTAACTTTTTGAGGAACTTCTAAACTGTTGTCCGAAATGGGTGCACTATGTTAAACTCCCACTGACGATAGTGTGAGGGTTACAATTTCTCCATATCTTCATCACTATTTGTGACTTCCATTGTTTATTATACATATTTTAGAAAGTATGAATTAGTAGCTCATGGTTTGGTTTGCGTTTTTCCAATGAATAATGGTGTTGAGCGTTTTTCATGTGCTTTTTGGCCATTTGTATATCATCTTTGGAGAAATGTCTACTTAAATCCTTCGCCCATTTTAACATTGGGTTATCTTTTTATTGTTGAGTTGTGAGAATTGTTTTCATAGTATGGTTACTAGATCCTTATCACTCACATAATTTGCAAATATTTCCTCCCATTTTGTGAGTTCTTTTCGTTTTCTTGTGTCTTTTGATATACAAAAGTTGTAATGTTGATGAAATCCAATGTATCTGTTTTTCTTTGTTTGCTGTGCTTTTGGTATCATCATATCCAAGAAATCATGGCTAAATCCAAAGCCACAAAGACCTATTTCTCTGGAAGTCTTACCAGATATATAGTAAATCTTCTCTCTAGCTCCCATGCCTCCGAACTTCCCTTTTATATTTTTTTATCTTTTAATTTTTCAGTGTTTCACGATAAGTAGTTTTCTCCCGTGTATTCTCCAGCTCTCTGCAATTTGTGTCCAACTCCTTCTTTAACTCATTTGTTGAGTTTTAATCTAAATGATAAAGTTTTCTATTTCTGGAACTGTGAGGTCATTGTTTCTCAAATATCTCTGTCCTTTTTTTCATAGACTGCTTATATGCCTTAATTCCTTCTTCTATATAGTGAATCATTTTAAACATAATCATTTCTAATTTCAGATTACTCTACAATCTGATTTTCTTGGAAGCCTAATTTGGTGTGTGTGTGTGTGTGTATATGTGTCGTGTGTGTGTGTGCGCACTCTGTGTATGTGCATGTGTGTGCACTTGCACACTCTGACTCTTGCTCATGGTTGCTTGTTTCCTCATGACCGTTATATTTTTTAATGTGAGAGCTTCCTTACACTGGCCTTCCCTGTGGAAATCCTGTATGATCTGGCTACAGGATATGCTTTTCTAAGGTGGTCTTGAATTTTCTTTGGCCTAGAGCTCTGAGGCATTACAAATTGGGATTGATTTTAATAGTCTGTTCTTTGTGTAAAAGTGCACACTCCATGACCCCAAATCCATGTGTTACAGTTTCATAGATATGAATTTTTAAGGGAAATCTGTTTTCTCATTCAAATACCTGGGAGATTCAAAGTCTTTCTGATATATTTTGCTAATCCAGCTGGTTAGGGTCTCAGTGTTAGTAGGAGTCCGTTTCATTTCCCTCCTTCCCATTGGCCCAAGGTTTCATCTACCACGGTAATAAAATATAAGAATATAAAACACATCATTGAGACTGACAGTAGCTCCTCGGGCCATTGCAACCTCTGCTCACCTACTTACATTTGTAGTTTCCAATATTCTCTTTATATACGATCCCTGAGAATTTCTCTTACTTCCTCACGATTTTAGCTGTGAGTTTAAAGGATATTCGATATATTTGTTTAGACTTCCTAAAGTGTTCTTAGTGAGGACATTTTCTGGTTATCTAGTCTACTGTTTTGGCAAAATTGGCAGCCTGAGAAATGTGCTGAAGACTAAATTTTGGCTGCAGAAATATTTCAGGATCGGGCAAGCTGCCTACAAATGTATACTAGTTATTCTATGAAAAGAAAGTTCACAGGTTTCCGACCCTTCAGGGGAAATCACTCAAGCCAGAAAGCCTATTATAGGATGTAGGCTACAGGAGGCCAGTGTCTTACCCAAACACCAATTTTTGTTCTTTTCTTGATATAGCTCTTAGCACTATGTGATAGACTACTTGCACACAATTGCACACTGGTTTGTTTGGTCCTTTATGAAAAGTGGGTGAAAATTAATTTAGTGCGTCTCCTGTTAGGATCAGATCTGGAGCTCCTGTTCTCTGTGACCACTAACAGTATCGGAAATCAAGTGTTTCCTAGGAGAGTGTTCTTATTCCCTCTGTCTCTCTGTCTGTCTCTCAAATTAATGACCTGGCAACAATTCCAGCTTGTAGCATCGCAAGGAGAGGCCCATCGAGATTGTTGGCCCTGAGAGCTTCATCTGTTCAATTTTATTTTTAACTGGAATATTAGAAACTTACTATTTTAGATTTTGGTACATTAGATAAGGTTGTGTTTGTACATTTTTGTGATGTCTTAAGAATGAGAAACAATTATATTGAATCTAGGATTATAATTAAGAAAGTACCACCTCCGGGGCGCCTGGGTGGCTCAGCCCTTAAGCGTCTGCCTTCGGCTCAGGTCATGATCCCAGGGTCCTGGGATGGAGCCTTGCATCGGGCTCCCTGCTCCACAGGAAGCCTGCTTCTCTCTCTCACACTCCCCCTGCTTGTGTTCCCTCTCTCGCTATCTCTCTCTGTCAAATAAATAAATAGATAAAGTCTTTAAACAAAAAAAAAGAAAAAGGAAGAAAGTACCGCCTCCAAAATCAGTAAAGGAGGATCTTCCAATGGAGATGGACAAATAAATTATATGAGTCTCTTCCCTCAAAATGATGCAATTGGGGCCCCTGGGTGGCTCAGTTGGTTAAGCATTTGCTTTCAGCTCAGGTCTTGATCCCTGTGTCCTGGGATCCAGCCCACATCAGGCTCCCTGCTCAGCGGGTAGTCTGCTTCTCCCTCTCCCCACCCCCCACCTTCATGCTCTCTCACTTAAATAAATAAATAAAATTTTTAAAAAAGAAAGTGATGAGATTATAATAATTATCACCATAATTTAAATATAGAGCCAAGCGAAGTTAAGTATTTTTTAAAATATCTACAAACTATTCCAATGGAAATGTAACCCCAGAGGTGCATGAAGTCGCATGGCTCATGGGGCAGTTTGCGCAGGATATACGCCCAAACAGCTGATGTCTACACATATTCGTAGAAGCTGGTATCAAAGTCTCAGACCCCTTATATAATTGGAACAGGAGCTATGGTTCCTTTTAAAATCTGGAAGACAAGAAGGGAGGCCCTTTTGGAAAAATTCAACCTATCCCCTCAAGGGTGATTCACAGAAAGGAAGTAAGTAAACACCCCAAGTCATGGATATATACAGAGTTAATTGTGGGAAATTGAATAAAAAATACTGAACTGCAGATGACTGTAAGGCTTGAATTCTTGTGCCATCCTTTTGTGCAAAAGCCCATTGTAGAAAACTAATGTAAAAACTGGTCTGGGCCCCATTTGGCTCCAGCATGGGTGCTCACAAAACTGCCCCTTAGGGACTTCTCCAAACGCAGGAACATCTGCAACTTCCTGAGAAAACAATTCTACAGGACCACTGAAGATGAGCTCACACAGCGCACAGGTTTTCATACAATGCTGTGAAAAATTGCCAACCGATGGGGCAAATTAGAGAAATCATGGGCAACAAATTTTGGAAAATAGAACGCTCTGATATGGGTGGTCATTATGTGTAAATGAACAAAGAGATAAAATAAGGAGCAAGACAATGAAGAGAAAGAAGCAATTGGGAAAAAAGATGTATTTGGAAAGGAGCTAAATACAAATTTACAAGAGAGAAAATGAGCAAACAAAGAAACACCTCAATACACAGACCAAAGAGGAGACTAAACAGAGCTTAAGAGAGAATTCACAGATTGGAAGAAAAAGATTGATGAGTGTTTTACTCTACACTGGAACAGAGTGATAGGAAGATGGAAAATGTAAGAGCATTTGATAGATAAAGAGGAAAGAATAAAACGCCACAACCTGATTCTAACAGGGTTTCCAGATCTGAGCACTAGTTTAAATACTTGGAACGAGGTGGAGCTAGAATTCAGCTCTCAGTTTGCCTGAGTGTAAAGCCCATGCTTTTAAGCCCCATGTGATGCCGTCTCCTGGGTCCTGAGTGGGTGCATTTGATTTGGAGAAACAGACTCAGAGCAGCTGTCATTGCCTGGTGAGGCAGAATTTCTGGGTGAGAGCTTTCCATGATGCCAACTCACACCCATCCACATCTTCATAATTAACAAAATTTGTCCCATTTTATCCTCCCAACTATCTGTCTCATGTAATACAGAGATATGCAAGAGAAAAATACCTCGTAGGTGAACAAAGTTAACAGTACACTTTTACACATTGAGCTAATGCTATTTACGTGGTATTCATGACACTTTATGGTCATAATCATCATTTTACAGGTGAAGATATTGAGTCTGATAAAGGTTATTTGGTTCTCAAAGTCACTTTTTTTTTTTAAGATTTATTTATGTATGAGAGAGGGAAAGAGAGAGCGTTCCACACACATGGGGGGAGGGGCAGAGGGAGAGAAAGAATCTCAAGCAGAGCCTGTGATGAGCACGAGCCCAGCGTGGGGCTCGATATCATGGCCATGAGATCACGACCTGAGCCGAAACCGAGAGTCAGATGCTTAAGCGACTGCACCACGCAGTACCCCACTCAAAGTCACATTTTATGAAGCATTTAATCTGACTTGAATCAACATCCTCAGTTTCCAAATTCTAGGCTGTTTATATTATACAACACTATGGCCACTACTGCACACTCCTTTACTCTAACCTTGCTGCTACGTCACACCACTTCTGAAAGGAAAGTTGAGATTTTAAAATGAATTTCTGGAAGCCAGGTCCTAAATGGCAGTTCCCCAAATGGCCCCCGATGGTGAAATGATAAAAAGATGGGGAGTAGGGATGTCTGGGTGGCTCAGTCGGTTAAGCATCTTGCCTTTGGCTCAGGTCATGATCCTGGGTCCTGGGATCAAGTCCTGCATCGGGTTCCTTGCTGAGCATGGAGCCTGCTTCTCCCTCTGCCTGCAGCAACCCCTTCTTTGCTCTCCCTCTCTCTCTCTCTCTCTCTGTCTCTCTCTGTTTCTCTGACAAATAAATAAGTGGAATCTTAAAAAAAAAGAAGGGGAGTAAATCTGATGCCTCCATATGCCAGTTACTTCCCTGCTTCCCACTCCCGCTCAAGTTACCCACGGAGCCCCAGGAGTTGGTCGTCTGCTTTTAATCTGGCACCATGGGAACTGGAATCCAAATGTATATACTGCACTAAGGATGACCTGTGCCATTAGATCACTCCTGAATTACTGGCCGAGATTAAAAACTGCATTAGCAAAGAAACACTCTGACAACAGGTCTGACTCTGTTCCTGCTGAATGAGCAGGACGATGCCTCCACAGTTAGAGAGGCAGGTGCAAGTTCTGTCTGCCCCTTTTCAGTTCTCGGGGCTTTGATTAATGAAATCATTGAGGTTCGGTTTCTCCTTCTGCTTCAAAGAGTGGTTGCGAGGGGCAAATAAGTGTGATACATTTCATAAACTATACAGCGCTGTTGTGGTGTCCTAAGTATTTTTCTGTAGCCTGGGCATGAGTTTCGTCTTGCCAGCGAGACTGTAAGACTCAGAGCTTATGCTTCAGACGTACTTTTGTTTCTCCTCCAAGAATTTGGAGTAGATGCTAGGCTCTCAGTATTTACTTACTAAAATCATGGAACTAAATATTTGTGTTCTCTTACCAGTTCATTGCACACTTGGTTCCTGTCTATTCCCCACCAGAATATCAATTTCATGAGGGGACATTTACTTGTTTTGTTCTTTGCTGAATTGCAAACACCCTGCAACATTGCCTGGCACATATGGACCGTCATTAAATAGGGAATCGTGAATGAATGAATGAATGAATGATGCTCACTGAACTAGAAGTTTCTAGAGTGGGAATCCAATGTAATTTCTTTTTTATATTTTTAGCACCAACTTCCTTTTCGTGCCCATTTGGCACTTAACTAATTGTTCCTGGATGAATTTTAAAACCCTCACAAATTGGTTTTGTTGCCTTTGTTCCTATCCATTCTCACCATCTTCACTCCTAATTGGGTACAAATCACATCACACTCAGGTTATTTTTGTAAGTCTCCTATTCCCTGACTCCACTCATTCTTCTATAATCCATAGGGTACTACGCTGCTGGAGAAATCTACCTAAAACACAGATTTCAACTTGTTACCCTGCCCAAAAATCTTCAATGGCTTCACATCATTAAAAAATCTCATTCCGACGTTCAGAACCCTCGGGAATAAATCCACCTGACTTTTCACTCCCTTGCCTATGACTCCCTCCTGTTTCTGAAGCCCTGATTCCAGCCTGCCCGTCCACTCCTTGCGTGCCTTTCATTTTTCCACTTTTGCTCCGTTGACCATGTTAGCACCTAAAAGGCAATTCCTCCACATCTAATGTGGCTGTGAAATCCAGCAACCTTTAGTTGTGAACGTTCTGTCCCAAATCATCCGGCGTTAATCTCATAGTCCCTTTTGGTTCAATTTAAAATTTACTTTCAATGAGATCATACAGGATGGCAAACAAATCTTGTTTGTTTGTTTATGTTTTGCTTATTTCTTTATCAACATGCACTTTCAGAAAAGAGTTGAATTTCTTTCTCAGGGCTATGGAAAGCCATTGGCGTGATTGCAGGAGATGAGTGACATGGTCTAATTAATGTTTTAAAGCAGAGGGTCCCAATGCAGTGTTACTGACATTGTGGGTCCGGTAATTCTTTGTTGTGGTGAGTATTCGGGAGGGGAGGTGGGGATGTTTAACAACATCTGAGGCTTCTACCTGCCTACCTACTGATGCCAGTAGTACCCCCCATCCCCCACTTGACAGCCCAAATGGCTCCAGACATTGCCAATGGTCTCTTGGAAGGTACCCCACTGAGAACCCTTGTTTTAAACACCCCCCCCAACCCTCGGCTGCTCTGTGGAGAAGAGAACAAGGAAGAGAAGCAACTGTAAGATACCCTCACCATCTGTTTTCTCTGACCTTGGATGTGAGGCAGGGAGGAGAGGAAAGAAATGTCCATTAGCTTTACTGTGATCTGAGCAGAGAAAAATAATGTATTAATAACTGACTCTTAAAGGTAAAGGAGAAAATATAGCGGGTCCAAATAATCTAATGAGGAAGTGTGTGCTATTATGTGAGCTCTAGCTGTATACACATATTATACTGTAATCTGAAAACAAAATATGTAATTTTACAAGTGTTTCTCTTCTGCCTTGGAAATACACATTTGTCCTTCTCTGGGAGCAGACTGAGACTCCAGAAGCAGTTTCCAAAGTTTAATTGAGACTAAAACAATACCTGACATCTAAGAAATGTTTAGAAAGTACCACCACCTGTTGCCATTTTCAGAATTTAAAAGGCTTTGGGGCGCCTGGCCCGCTCAGTCGGTGGAGCTTGCGACCCTTGATCTCAGGGTCATGGGCTCTACCCTCATGCTGGGCATGGAGCTTGCTTTAAAAAAACCAACACAATAAAGTAAAACACAAAGAATTTAAAAGGTTTTAGTCTTGATTGTTTTTGAGAGATTTCTTCCTGAAATCAAATGTGAATGAAGAATTCTTCATCACAGATGACAGGAATATCAGCTCTTCTTTCCTGTAGCCTCTGACTGGAGTAACAATTTCTCCTTAATCCGAGCCTGAAACCCAGGACACCCTGCACTCCAGAACCAATCCTGGCTCTGGGCAGGGGAGACAGAAGGAGCTCCCCGTCATTTACTCTTCGGCTCAGTTTTGAGTAGGTATTGCTTCCGGTTCTAAGCCAACATTGGAATCAGCTTCCCAGTGCTCTGGTTTCTTTCTTTCTTTCTTTCTTTCTTTCTTTCTTTCTTTCTTTCTTTCTTTCTTTCTTTTTTTTTTAATCTCTCCTAATGCTTGGATTTAATGTGTTGTAAACCAATTTCCTTACCTTGTCGAAATCCTTGCCACTATTTTTCTGATAGTGGCTGCTGGATCAGTATACTTTTTATAGTTTTTTTTTCTTTCTCCATTTCATTGAGGAAAAAAGGTATTTTCTGTAATAACTGAACTTCTGCAACCATAAACAAGTTTTTGAATTATTTGCTGGGGAAAAAATGGAGACAAACATTTATTACAGAAAGACACAGGCATTTAAAAATATTAGGAATTTAGATGTGAGTAGGGAACTCTTATCTCTAGCTCCATAATAACACAGAGATAATAGTATGATAGCAAGCATGACAGCACCAGGGATATGACAGGGCATATTTTTATGTTCCATTCATCCTTTCCGGCTTTTTTTTTTATTTTTTATATGATTGGAGGTGTCTGGCAAAGAAGGTGATGAAACAGAGACAGGGTTTGCATAAGAATAATAATGCACTGACATGATGCTCTGAGAGAAAGAGAATACAGGCGAGAGAAGAGATTGTCTGTCTTGAATGGGATTCCCTCCTTAGCAGAAGAAGGGCATATGGTCACCATCCAGAGCATTAAGCCTGAACACCCCCTCTTTCCCTCTCTCCAGGATGGAGCGCAGACTCTTGTAGAAATGCTTGTAGTGATGCTAACTAAGGAGGAAGGATGAGAGACCAGGGATTCAAGAGACTCCAGGGCACCCACAGTATGGACTAGTAAGTGATTGCGAGAGAAAAGTAAAGGACAGTTTTTGCTGCACCTGTGGTCTCTGTGGGTTCAAGACTGCCTACCAGAGTTTTCTCCCCCGTTGGTAATAGTCTGCACTCACCCTGCCTCCCACTAGCTTAAGGAGGAACCACCACCACTCCCAGAACAGCTAACATTCGCTGAAGGCTTATTTAAAGTCCCTCACCAGGCCTTCCTCTGTGCCCTCGCAAAACCTGATCTTTATGCAGGCTTCCTTCTCCGCAAATTGGAAAAGCCAGTGCCAGCTGCATGTACCGAAATACCTTGGAGGCATTGCTGCCAGGGGAGTTCATGAGCAGGGACCAAAATAGGGCAGACTATTTTTTCCTAGGAGTCTGACTACCCAAGGGGCCGCCTGCTCTGTGTTGATGCGGCTTTGTTCGTGTCTCAGTGACAAAAGCCTCGTGGCTGTCAGGATAAGATGCTTGGAAGCCCAGAACTGAATTCGAAGGCAGCTTCTCCCTTCCAGGCTCGAACTGAATCCTTGTTCTCGGAGGCTCGCCCTTGCACCAGCTCTGAGACGGGCCCGCCAGGCTGTGTGATTACCCAGTCTTGTCCCAAGTGCGGAATTTCACTTGGTGGATAGAGGGGGTGCTGAGGACACCTTGAAAACATGGCTGCAGATATTGTGGGCTGGCTCTGGGGATGCCTCCTCTTCCTGAGACGGCCTGGCACCCACGCCTCTCCCAGCACCCCCTGACCCCTGCGGCCCTCTACCCATTACCACTAATCACCACCTTGAAGTTTTATGACTTGACAACTACTGTTTGGTGAGCTCCGTCTGAAGGGAGATAAATCTTCAAAGTGAAGGCAATTTGTCAGCGCGATATTAAAACGAAGTGCGGAGAAGAAACACTTTAGCAAAAGCCAAGCTTGCTAACCTTTCAAAAGGAAGTGTATTTAATTTGAGCTGAATCAGGAAGACTGTTTGGATGTCTTCTGTATTTATAAGTGTTATGTGTAGGCTTCATGTTACCCCAAAGGCTGCTTGTAATCCTGTCCCTTTGCAGAAAAAATGTCTTCTTGAGCTGTGAGCTGCATTCTGAATTCTCACTAGTCTGCCATGCGTGAACCCACCTGCGGGCCATTTCCTGAATGTCACTTCCTACCTCCGTCTACCCCTTCCTCAGCCCTTACCATGTCACCCAAAAGAAGGCTGCTAGATATATCTCAGAGATGAGATTTTTTTAATATAACATCTTCATTCGTCTTCCCATCCCCAGTTTCCACCTCTCTTGCCAAAAAGCCGTGCAAACTATTCTCCACATAGTTGTGAAAGTGATAGTCCAAAAATATCTATCGTTGCATTGCTCTCCTGCTTAAAACTTCCATGGCTCCCTATTGCCTATAGAATCAAGTCTAAATGACTTATAATGGAATCCATGGTTGTTCTCTACCTCTACCCACAGCTGTGTTGTTTCAGAGCTTTCATGCCTTCCATGCCTCTGATTGGAATACTTCCAGTGTTTAATCTTGGGACTGGGAAGTCCTATTGATCCTTCAAACCCTATGTCCGCACTCATTTCTTTTAGGACATCTTTTCTGGCTTACTGTCTGTGTATTTAATCATTTCCTCCTCACGATTATTTCTGCCTCTTGTACCTGCTTGTAGTGGTGCACTTATTGGATATTACAATTGGTTTATCTCTCTTTCCTATTCAATTATAATTCCTTGAAGGTAGAGGCTATGTCTTGCTCATTCCTCTGTCTTCAGCATTTAGCATAGCACCTGCCACACTGTAGCTTACATAGTTACTTCTCAGATTGATTTATGCTCATTCACATCTCTCGTGGGTGTTTGGTGGAAAATGAGGCAGTATACAGACATGAGAGAGGAAATAGGGCTTGCTGTGGTGGAATCATAAATCAGATATGGTCATGCCAGATGGACTCCATGGTTTCTTCCACTCAGATAAGCTGGTGGAGGTGACCTCCTGCTTTTGAGCTCAGTGAAAATGATCATGCTTCTCTTTCGATCTCCAGTGTCTTCTTTCCTCTTCTTCCTCAGTTTTCTCTCTCCTTCTTAGAACTAGAGAGCACCTGCTCTGAGTGTGGTCTTCCTCATCCCCCATTTTTTTTTTGTAGCAAAGCATTTTATTTTATTTTTTACAGATTTTATTTATTTATTCGACAGAGATAGAGACAGCCAGCGAGAGAGGGAACACAAGCAGGGGGAGTGGGAGAGGAAGAAGCAGGCTCATAGCGGAAGAGCCTGATGTGGGGCTCGATCCCATAACGCCGGGATCACGCCCTGAGCCGAAGGCAGACGCTTAACCGCTGTGCCACCCAGGCACCCCACATCCCCCATGTTTTTTCTGTGGGTGTCATCCTGAGACCATGATGTCAGGTGAATGCATAAAGGTCCCAGTGTATACCTGTTGTACTAGTTTCATCCTGAAAAGTGGACCCCTTCACTCTCAAGTTTTAGGATCTGGACAAAAAAAATTCATGGACATTTGCATACACACACACAAATAGGGATGAAGAGAGCAGGGACAGAGTTTGAGGGGAGCCGGGGAGGGAAGGAGGACATAGTTCATGTTGTTTAGTGAAGAAAGGGAGAAAGAGAAGGCCACCTCTTGCAATAATGGTGATAAGTAATACTTAGGATGTGACATGGTTGTAAATTCTTTTTTTTTTTAAGAGAGAGAGAGAGAGAGAGAGGGAGAGCGCATGCAAGTGGGGGGCGGGCAGAGGGAAAAGAAGAGAAGAATCTCAAGCAGACTTTCTGCTGAACGTGGAGCCTGACTCGGCGCTCGATCTCAGGACTCTGAGATCACAACCTGAGCCAAAATTAAGAGTCAGGTGCTGAACTGACCGAGCCACCTAGGTGGCCCTAAATTATTTTTATGTGCATGATTTCATTGGATTTTCACAACCTGATGTGGTAGAGGGAACAGGAAATAGAATCGTTGTTTACAGATGAGGAAGCTGAAGGCTCAGTTGGCCAAAGTTTGCACAGTAAATAGCAGCCCCAGGATTCGAATCCACATTTTTCTAACGATAAGCCCGGTACACTTTTGATGTTTTTGTTGTGATTTCATAGCTGTGTACCTTTAGTTTGTGATGAAATTCAGTGACTAAAGAATGGGGACTCTTTCTGGTAATGTTCTGCCTAGAATTTGTTCCCTTATCGCTAAAAGCTAGAGGGGGCGATAGCTGTCCTTTCCCCTCACCCCCACCCCCATCCTAAGAGTCTACTGTCCACAGTGCAAGAAAGGGTCTCAGATCCTGCAGGGCACAGAGACTGAAGAGAGACACATTTCTAGCACGTTCTAGGCATGTGCCCTATAAGATATAAACATGGATAGCAATTGGGAAATTTTGTTTATGAGGAGGAGCTTGTGGTAGATACTATCCCTGTCTGGCTTCTATTACCTAATCATCTTCTCTGCCGTCACCCATGACTTTCTGCCTGGAGCTTTATTTATCTATAGGGGCAAGCCTCAACCCACATGCAGGGCAGGCCAGAAGTGCCAGGGAGTTAACACCCCTGGGAGCAGAATTAACCCCTTTGCGGGTAGCTCTCATCACTGACTAACAGTAGATAAATACCCTGGCTTCCTCCTCCCCTCACCGAGGGAGCATCCTCTCTAAGCCTGTTTGGCCCTGTCTCCTGGAGTTCCCCAGGGAAACTGAACCTGGGCTGCCCACAGGGGGAACCTGCTTTTCAGGTACCCTGTGTGGACCCCCTTGTCTTCTTCATTTCACTTCCTCACCTCCCTCCTGGTGCTTCCTGGTATCACCTCCCAAATAAACTAGTGGGGCGGACATTCAAATCTCAAGGTCTGCTTCCAGGGGGAACCCAATTTAAGACTTCCCTTCTAAAAAATTGAACTCTGAGCACTTGCAGAAAGAGAATATTAGAGTTCTCTGCAGTGAATACATCAGCTTGAAGTCAGAAAGCAACTGGTCTCCACAAATTAGCTTCCCTCAGACAGCACACAATGAGACCGGCCCCGGTGGGGAGCAATGGCCAATGACCAATGGTCAACAACTATTGGAGAGGCTGTCTGTAATTCCCTGCTTAGATGCATACTAATTCCACGTTGTTGTTTATATGTTTAAGTTTGCCATCAAATTCCACTGTTCTCAGGTGACCCTGTGTGCTTCTTCCTACTCAGGGCTAATTCTTCCTCCACCAGTGTGGCGATCTCATCCTGCTTACCTCAGGATGCATCTCTTTAATCTCTCCTTTGTTCTTACAGTTCCCTCTTTCCACTCTTTCCTCATCCAGAGTCTTTATTGCGTTACAAACATGCCCCTGGGAGCTTGAGGTGTTTTCTTCCTCTTCCAGTCAAGGTTCTTAAAAAGAATAGATTCCTTTCCCTATTGTTTCCTCACTTCAAAACCAATGTCTCAGCCCACTGCAATCTGGCTTCTACTCATACTACTTGACTGAAACTCCTTTTTTGAAGGTCAAAGGTCACTAACGATTGGCCAAGGTGAAATCCAACTGTAAATGTCCAGTCTTTATAACACTTGACTTACAACCCTTCGTAGCAATTGACGGTGCAGAAATGGAAGTAATATTGCATGTATAGTAAGTGCTTGGTAATGTCATCTATTATTATTAAGATTGTTGCTCACTCCCTAACTTCTTGAGACTGATCCTAAGATTTTCTGGAAACAACTTTGGTTTGTTTGTTTGCTTTTCTCCTACGCATTTGATCTCTCTTACTTCATTTCCTTTACTGGATTCTATGCCTTTGCTTACTTTTTTACTGTTTGTCTTCTCCAGAGTTCTATTCTCTGCTTTCCTCTCCCTACACATGTCCCCGGGAGGTTCCATTTACTTCCATAATTTCAGAAATTCATTTCTTCTAGTCTGGATTTTTTTTAATGAATCATGGAGTTTTACTCTGATTCTTTTATGAATATCTCCACCTGGATGTTTTAAAGGGCTACCAAACACAGCACGTGCAGTGTGGCATTTCTTTCCTTTGTTATGCCTCTCTCTCCCTCTCTGCTACTCCGTTAGTACTGCCTATCATGACACCACCACCTCCACAGAAGCCCAAGCCAGAAACCTTCATAAATTCCTATTTTCTTCCTTCTCACACACCAACACCCCTCCCATCACCTCTAGTTGTCTGCAATAGCCCGTAGATAATAATATTTGAATCTCTCTCCAACCTGCTTCCTCTTATCCATTCTATAGACATTATCTGAGTCTTAGGTCCTCATGATATCTTTCTGGTAAAATTGCTCCAGCAACCTTCTCAACACTGCCTCCAGATAATACTTTACTGTCTGATGCCAGAGGAGACATCTAGTTTACTATCTCATGCCAGAGAAGTATTCAAAGCTATAATTCTTTATATAATACGATGTCTATAATATGAACTCTATTGATTGTAACCACACATGAATATAATACCCCAGGCCCTACAAGAACTTCTGTGATCTAGATGTGGGCAGCTCTGGAGCCCCATAAATTGCCCCTTCACAAAAATACATACAACCATACAAAATGGCTTAGTGACACCCCCTGCCTTTGTGTCCTGGGTGCTCTCCTCCACCTGTGCCTCATCCCCACTTCCCCCAAAAGTAAGAATTAGTAACCCTATACTACAGTGTACGAACTTCTTGTATGGCCAATCCTATAGCATCTTTAAAATAACTGACTTAAATATTTGTCTTTCCTAGTGGCCTGTGAAATCCTCAGAATGGGAAATTTTATACTATTCACCATAAACCACAGGGCTTACCACAGTGCTCAGTTCACTCCAGACTCTGAGTTCAGTCATTTTTATCCAATTCCTGTTATCTATCTAAAGACTTATCTACAGAAATTCTTCGGGAATTGTTAAGAACATAATAATTACATGAGGACAAGAGTTTGCCATCCAATATGAGCAGACAAGGCTCAACTGGGAGTGGGGGCAGAGGCTAAGGGTTCAAGTCCTGAATTCTACCAGATTCTTTCACTGTGAAATTAGACAAGTTATTTAAATAAACCCTCTGAGCTTAAATTGGCTCAGCTTTAAAGTCAGGCTAACAATTCTTGCTCTACTATCCTATTGTGCAGATTAAGTGAGATCATATGTGGCAAAACAACTTCGTAAATTGAAGAATGCTTTAAAAATGCAAGATATTATGATCACCACACATACATGGTTTACTGATACCACAAACACAGTTTCTCGATCATTTGGAATGCTTTCAACTGCAAGAAACAAAACCAGAAAACGGTGGCTTTAGAAACAGAAGTTTATTTTTCTCATCAACAAGAAATATGGAGGTGCAGAGTTGTTTCAGCTGGTTCGGTAACGTATCAGGGACTCAGGGTCCATCTCTATTTTTACTCCATCATCTTTAGCACATTGACTTTTGTCTTCATGCTTGTTGCCTCCAAGATGGCTACAGCAGTTACAGACTTGACATCTTTATCCAAGGCAGGGAGAAGGGAGATAAGGGAGAAAGACAAGATCCGTTTGTTTTCTTTATTAGGAAGCACAAGTTTTTCTGGAAGCCTCCATCAGACTTCTACTCCCATCTCATTGCCTGGAACTCCCGTGGCCACTTGGAGCCCCGTGGAAGACTGGGGACTTCAAGTGAGCAAGGAAGAAGGAGCTTGAGAGTGGATATTGGGCTTGCCAGCCAACAGCATTTACAACAGATATTTTTTTGAACACCTCAATTTTTAAATAGCTGTCGAGCAATCAAGCATGGCATTGTATTCTCAGAGCAGTTTCCAGTGTATGTGTGGTGGGGGGATGAGTCATCAATTAGGGTGATTAAAAGTCAGCATGTCTTGGCTCTGTCGGGTAAGCAGCTGACTCTTGATTTCAGCTCAGGTTGTGATCTCAGAACCCTAAGATGGAGCCCTGCGTCAGCCTCCACGCTCAGCAGGGAGTCTGCTTGAAGCTCTCCTTCTCCCTCTGTCCCTACCCCTGCTTGTTCTCTCTCCTCCCTCTAAAATAAACAAAAGAGTCAGCATGTCTTTTTGGTTGTCTGGTCTTTCCTTCGGATCTCAAAAAACTTTAAATAAAGATCACAGAGTTTTCCCTGCAGCGGAAGAGAAGGGCTCCCTAGCTGTACACTTTGCCTTCAGGAAACGCACCCATTAGAAGCTGATCAGGAACAACAGAGAAGAAGGTGCTCCCTGAGGAATAGCTTTCCACCGCAGTGTTGGGTTCAGTCCAGTGTAGACAGACAAACACAAAAGCATTATAGCGGGGAGAAGATTTAGAAACAGAAAGGAGGTGCCAGAAGAAAGAAAAAAAAACGAAGAAGATAAAACAAAACAAATGGACAAATGAAATTAAAATAGTCCCATTTCTCTCTCCGCTCAAGTCCCAACATAGCAACATAGCTCTTTATAAAGAGCAAGGCAGTCTCGCTCCCTGGCCCCACCTCCTAGCTGAATGGAACGGGGGTGGGGGGAACCCGGTAGTCTTGAAGATTGCTGGGGAGTTCACTAGAGGTATGCGTATCCTTCAGGTGTGAGATAGTTATAAGCAGGCTCTTTCTTTGCATTCGTTCTGTCAAGTACAGATGGAAGTCATCTTACATAGTGTCTTAAGGAAGTCGCTTGAAAGCACACAGGGTCGCGACTCTGTCCAAGGATCAGTGTGGTCAAGGAGTGTGCCTTGGGCTGCGAATACCTTACTGGACCACATAGCACTTTAGAGTAGAACAACTCTGCAGCCCCAGCACTTGGCTACTTTCTGTTTCTAGAAGAGCCGACTTGGGATGCCTTACGCTTTTAATCTTGTTGAAAGGTGCTCTAAAAACTCAGAGCCTATCAATTGCTCTTCATCTTTCTCATTCAAGCTAGAGCAAAAATGCATTAAAATTAATTTATTATTTAAAATGGTAGGAATGGAATGTATAATGCCCTTCACAGAAATGTAGGAATTAATTCTAGCGATAAATCTGAGACCAGACTGCAAAATCATGGTGAACTATTCTAACTGTCTGCACCCACCATCATGTGAAAAATTACCTCGTGGAAGCAGTTCATTATGTATTTCTGTCCAGGTCTTCCCATCCCCTCCTTCTCTTCCTTTATCTCCTCTCCCTCTTCTATGTAGTTCTTCACGTAAGCCACAAAGGCAGTGAGAGAGGTGATTTTGTTAACAGCTGTCTGCCTGAAACACTCCATGGCGTCCTCATTTGAAGGTCTGTGGATGCTTTTATCTGCAGCACCTTCTACGAGTGTTGCGGCTACCAAGGCTTCTGTGAAGAACACGACTAAGTCCGGCCTCCATTTTTCTCATTCAAATGATCTAATGACATTTTCATGGCTAAACACTAAGACACCCGTCCCTTAAATTGAATTACCTTGAAAATCCATTTCCAGTTGAAGACAAGAATTGGTTTTATTTGCTAGGTGTATTTATTTACTTTTTCATTGGTCAACAAGACTTCAGATAGATCTCAGTTGTCAACTTCAAGTATTATAATTGCTTTTCTCTTAAGTTGCATATATATGAAAGGCATTGATTAACTTGTTGGGATATGCAGACAGCTGGACAATTTTTCCTTAAAAAATAAATTTGAAAAATGAAAGAATGATTCTAATGGCTCCTTTGCAAAAGGGATCATTATATAAAGAACGTGTGCTCTAAAGAATTGGACAGACCTTTAGCTCTGGGAGAGTTGGAAGATACTGTTAGAGTTTAATTTTGAGCTTCAACCCTCCCCACCACCCCTCAGTCTCTACTCCTTTTTTATTTTTATTTATCTAGTTTTATAAAAGATTTTATTTATTTATTTGATAGAGAGAGAGAGAGAGAGCATGAACAAGGGGAAGGGCAGAGGGAGGGGAAGAAGCAGATTCTCCGCAGAGCAGGGAGCCCCATGCAGGGCTCGATCCCAGGGCCCCAAGATCGTGACCTGAGCCAAAGGCAGATGCCCAACTGACTGAGACACCCAGGTGCCCCTCTCCTCCCTTTTTACAAGAAGGAAAAATTTCCCAGGCAAGTCAAGGTCTTCCCAAGGTCACATGACTCATTGGCATGCAATCTCAAATCTCATTTCTGATCAGTGCTCTTTCTGCTAAAATTGCTTTTCACTATGAAAAGTATTTTTAAAAAATGTTGAATGTGCAATATTCACATTCAACTCAAGTTGAAGGAAAGAGCTAATGTTTAATTGGTTGTATTAAAAACTTCACAAAGCAAAATTATATCAAAACGAATCATCCTTTTCAAACATTTCTCAGTAGAATATAGTGTAAGATACACATGCTTGGGAGTCAAACAGATCAGGGTTTATAGCTCAGCCCCGTGTTATGACCTTGAGCAAGTAACTTACCTCTTCTGAGGGTAAGGATATTGGTGTGCAATGCTGTTGTGAATATTAGCAGCACTGCATGTGAAATACATAGCACAGTACCTGGGATATAATAGGTACTGAAAAAATAGCAGCTTTTATCAGGTAACATCAAACCTGACTTTTATATAAGTGATGGTGAGGGTTACATAATCTTAGGAACATGGAGAAAAATGGGCACTGTGTAGGTGTCTGTGGAAAGTGAATAAACTGATAAAAGGAGTCGAGGTAAGTACAATGTGCTTGTAAATTAGTTCCTGTTTCTCTTGGTATGAGTCAGCTCCGATATTGAAGGCTGTTTCAACTACCCTGCCTAGGTCTTTAGCCAAATCCGAGTAAGGTAGAGGGCAGAGTAGCAAAATCAGCTGTTCTAGCTGCTGGAGCCTGGAAAAATTCTTTGTGTCCTGAAGCATATTAGCTGATATGGTTGGGAGCATGGTTTTCTACTGTCCTCCTCATCATGAGTATGTCCAGCTTTGGGTCTCAACATCTGCCTTGGTGTCCTGATTGCATGCCGGTTCCTCTAGTGGAGTTCAGGACACTTCGATGAGACGATGACAACCTGCCTAGTGTTAACACCCACCCCTTTCAGAGATGGGACTGTCGCTTGGAGCCCTCGATACTGACTGGGGTCCTGCTCCATGTGGATGGAGAACACGGGGTAAGAATAAGCTCACGATCACCTCCTCATGAGTATTGTGATCGGGTTGTGAGTCAACATCCGGTGCCAATCCTCCATTTTATTGAACTTACCCACCTAGATTGTACACCAACCCAGCTCCTCTGTTTTCCTCCTGCTGATACGTTTCGGTAGTTTCTCGGACCAAGCTGTCCTGAGCCAAGAAGTCTTAAGAAGGTCTGCAGGTAAAAAGAAAAGTTTGGTGTAGATTTCATGCGGAAGCTGATAATATTGCCGTATCATCTATATTTTCTTTGAGCCAGAACTCTCTGTTACTCTCTGATGTAAGGCTGTGATTAAATTCTCAGAGACTCATTGTGGAGTTTCAGTGATGCAACTCTTTCCCCTCCTGAGCTTTGGTGGAACAGGGAGCCACGGCCAGGGATCAGCTCTTCCTTCTCAGGTTGAGCCACGTTTCTTGGACAAGCTTTAGGCACCTCGAACTTTTCCTTTTGTTATTTGTTTCATCATCCAAAGAACCTTTCATCTATACTTGGAAATGTCTGAAATGGCACTAGATAAAATCTGATTAGGAGCTCCGTTAGAGACACTTGATATAACACTACAAAATAAAGCCAGTTCTAATTTTGACCTTTATTTACACAAATGATAACGGAAGCCTAAAGAGGTCTTGGGTGCAATGTTTGGGCATTGAGGGGCACTTGACGAGAATGAGTTGAACACAGGGGATTAGGTTGCTGTGCACTACTGCCCACAGTTAATATGTCCTCTGTCACAGGCAACAGCAATTGCTCTTGCTTCCATGAACAGAAGCAGAAGGTCCGAAGGACACCCAGAATGGCAATCATGGACTGCAAATACTAACTTTCAGGGATCTATAGTTGCAATTTTTTCTCAATGAGGGCTGACGACTTTGACCCTCAGTCTTGTTCAGGGTATTGGCTACTACTTTGAGTTATTTTTAAACTAGAGAATGAATCTGACACACCATCATATCATTTTTAAAAATTAGATGTACAAAGATCACAGGATAGACCCAAGACAGGTAAAATGCATGTTCTTTATTGTTATTGCGGAAGGAGGGCTGTTTTTTCTGCCCCCAACTCTTACTCTTTCCCAGAGTTCCCATTAGGGCCAATGACATGGATTGACAGGTGCCAGGAGTCTCATCAGTAATCATGAGCCAGAAGAGATGGGATGAGATAAAGGACCAGAAGTGCACAATTGGGACACAGATCACTGTGGAGCCACCTGTAGTTGTTAAGGTTCTTTCAGTCACAGGCACCAGAAAATAACCCTGGGAAGCTCAGGCATATTCAAAAACATTTTATCGCGATCATAATGCGGTTCTTACAGAATTGAAGAGATGAATAACGAAGGCTCAGAAGGGGGAGAAATGAAGGCAGCATGGACACATTAACAGCAGAAATTTGGGGCCTTTTTCTTGACAACCAATCAGTTTCAATTGTTTTGTTTCCAGATTTTGCCATTCCAAATGTCAAAACCCCATCAGATCATTTTGGGTTAGGTGACCAGCTTTGAATTAAACTGTTAAGTCAGGTCAGTTGGGTCACATGGGATGAACAAGACTTGTGAGACACACCCTTGTGGCCTGGGGTCAGGCTCAGAGAAGAGTGTTTTGAGCTGGGTAGCCACCCACCCCACCCCCAACTGTATGCTACACACCTTATACCCAACTTTAATTCTCACAATTAAAACTTTCCCAAAACTCACGTATAGATCGCATGAAAAATGAAAATGAACTACACACACACACACATGAAATCCAAGAGAAAAAAAAATTGTGTTAAAGCAATTTGATGCTTTTTCGCATTAGTTTTGCTGCTGAAGAAAAAACTGTTCTTCAGCTCATAGAGTGTTGGTTACGGGCTGGAGTGTGTCTATCCCAAATTTGTATTTGAAGCCCTACTCCAGAACGTGACTTTATTTGGAGATAAGGTCTTTACAGAGGTAATCAATTTCAAATGCGGTTATTAGGGTGGGGTCTAATCCAATATGACTGGCATTCTTATAAAATGGGTAATTTATTTATTTTTTGTAAAGATTTTATTTGTGCACGTGAGAGAGTGTGCGTGCACATGCGCAAGAGCACAAAAGCAGGGGAAGGAGCAGAGGGAGAGGGAGAAGCTGGCTCCATGCTGAGAAGGACCTCCCCCCCGCCTAACGTGGGATTCCATCGGAGGACGCCAGGATCATGACCTGAGCCGAAGGCCCGTTAATGGACTGAGCCATCCAGGCGCCCCTAAAATGGGTAATTTAAAAACGGATGAAGACACAACCCAGGGGGAGAACGCCATGGGAAGACAAAGGTGGGGATCTGGGTGGTGATGCATCTACAAGCCAAGGGACACAAAAGATTGCCATCAACCCACCAGAAGTTTAAGCAAAAGCGCGGACCTGCTGCTTCTTCACTGCCCTCAGAAGGAACCAGCCCTGCCGACATCTTGAAACTTGGACTCCTAGCCTCCGGAAATGTGAGACCCTGCATTTCTCTTATTTAAGTCACCCAGTTTGTGGTACCTTTTTACAGCAACCCTACCCAACGAATAGAGCGTTATCAAATTACAGCGTTATACAGCGAAAGGGTACTGGTTATACGTTGAAAAGTGGCTGGATTGAGCTTTAAGTTTTCAGAGAGAAAAATCACCTCCTAAGATTCTCTTTTTGTGCGATGGTTGAGTTACTTTTCTGCGGAGGCTAGCTTTCACCTTCGTTCCCATAGGATGACATGTGAGCATTTGATTACATTCTCAGATGTGTCACAGACCAAGTAAGATTGAGTAAGTGAGCTGTTAAGTAAATGGGCTAAGCAGTCACATATAGAGATATGGCCTGGGATTCTTATGTTCTTAGGGAAATCTTCTAATGGGAAGCTATTCTTTTCTCAGCGTAATAATTAGGACTTGAGCTAAACAGTCAGTGAAAAGTTATAAAGAGATAGATTTTGTTGCATTTTTAGGTCAACAGTGGACTTTTTCCTCTCTGTAATTACTAACATTAGCTCAACCATCTGTCCTTTCTACCAGCAAACCCATATATTTCAAAGATTCCAGCTGAGAAGAGCTTGACTATTTCTCTTCTCCAGCAAAATATAATGATTTCTAGTAATTTATAAATGTTTGGAATAGCAAAAAATCTCGCAGAAATCACAATGGTTTGTGTTGAGGTTACCCAACTCCAAATTCACTGGCAAATGACAATGGCTTGAAAGGACAATGTAGTTCTGCTCTTTAGGGAAAAAAAAAAGGGTAAACTCACAGACTTTTGGTGATGAGCTCAATATGAAATTGTGTAACTCAGTGCCAGTGAACTCTGGCGCGATTTAGCATGTTACTGTAATGGTATTTCTCACAATCTGTAATCATCTCTTTTATGTGTTCAATGTTTATCTCTCCGATCTTACAAACTCTATAAGACCAGGAATATATTTGTCTTGGCCCCCAGTGTGTCCCCTAAATCCATCACAGTGCAGGGGATTTAATAAATAGAGATCAGATAAAAGGATGATGAAGTATGAAAAAACAATGATTATTTCAGGGTCTAGGCAAAATATTACCAGGTTGATACAGACGATAGATGACTTAATACTTCAGGAGGTGGGTTTCTACCTCTCCTTTACTGATATTTAACTTACTAATTTAAAAAAAAATTCCCAACTTGGATATGCCTTATCTTGTTTTTATCATCTTTAATAATAGTTCTTCATGTCTCATAGCACAAAGTTCAAAATCTGCAGAGAACAATTCTGCTTACAATCCGGCTTCAATTAGCACATCCAGCCTTCCCTCTTTGCAAGTGTCCGGTCGTTCTCTTAGGTTTTCTCTCACTATGTTCCTTATGAGCTAGCTCCACAGGGCTATTTTCAACCGCGTATGTTCTGAGTACTTTCCAAGCTATATGATGGTATTCTTGCCTAGACTAGGTCTGCTGAAACTGTTAATCTTGCGGGACTCATCTCACTGCCTCCATAGAAACTTCCATGAACTCACTTCTCTCTTTTTTATAAAATTAACCACTTGCTCATCAGTACCCCGCAAAATAATTTTTACAAAGCAAATGAATTATTTTTCCTTGATGTCTGTATAGCTCTAGCGCTTGTCGAGAATCCCTTTACGGAATCCATTTATCCCTCAATCCTCTGAACCTCGCTCAATGAGTGGAACATAGTAGGTGCTTAATAAATGTCCTTTTTTATTACTCTCAGAATTCTTATTTTTAAATTCATTCTTCCAAAAAATTTGATTCTACTTCCATAAATATATTTAACCCACACAGAAGTGCTTTCCTTACTTGACGAGAGATGACAATGTTTTACAGGACAATATAAGACTCAGACTATTGGACAAGTGCATCCTCTTTTCAGCTCATTTAAAAATCACTTAAAGAAACCTACCCTTAATTGCTCAAAACAGCCTAGTATAGATGGCACATCTCAATGCTGTGGGACTATTCAAATTTTACATTTATTTTTTTCTATTTTTACAAAATAATCAAGCTAGTAAAATAATACAGCTTCTCATTCCTATTATACCCCTAGTCTAATTGACTTGGATTCTCCAGAGTCAATTAAAACTGAATATGTTATCCCATCCAGTCATGGGAAATGGATGCATCCTTCTATTTTCTTTGTAGTTTTATATAATCTTCTGTGGGGGAAATGCTCAAGGCTGTATATCTATAAACACACTCAGTTTGGGAAAGAATTTGGTTGAAGTTGGGAGGGGGGACTCCTGTGGATCAGTTGGGCAGCTGCCCTACTAAAAACACCACTGAGATGTTTCTAGATTTCTCCCAACGTGCCAGTTGGGAATGAGCTCAGCAAACCCTGAGGGATAGCAGAGCCTCTACCCCTGGGTCTGCTGGAGTTGCCCAGAGAGGCATCCAATCAATCAAGCAAGCAATCAATCGAGAGAGTGTAAGTGGAGAGCTGAGTGCATCCATCACCTTGTAACTGAGTTTTCCTGTAGATCACATGGTTTGAACTGGTGTTATCATCTAGCACAAACTCTTCTGCATTGTTAATGGCCTCTTAATTGGGCAAAAGGCTATTTTAAGACCATTCTAACGCAAGTACAATTGCTATAGAAAAGTGGGGAAAATTCAACAGTATGGCAAGCCATTAGAGCAACAGAAGAACAGAAGTGTTTGTTCCTTGGCTGAAATGGGTCTTCTTCTCACTGTGGATCCTGAGCAACAAACACAACACGATCTCGGTTCTCCTGCCCAGGAGCATATACGCCATTTTTAGAGAAAATTTCAAAGTTTTATGCCAAATATTAGTCAGCTAGTGCCTGAATTATTATAACAACATTTAGCATTGTATATTGCAATGCAGTTTATTGAAATGTTTTCCTACACACGATATTTTTAGATTCTCATTGATCCCATGATTTGAATATAATTCAGGGTGACATCAAAGGTTTTGAGAGATTACATAATTTATTTAAGACCGCATAACTATGAAGTGGTATTTCCCGTGTCATACCTAGGTTTTCTACGTTCCGAGTCCATACTCTTTTATTAAATGGCATGAGATATGGTTTGTAATTATGCAGCAGGAGCAAACATCCACTTATGGCTCTGATTTGAGAGAAACTATGGAAAGTCTATCATAAACCATCTCTCCTAGTGCCTTCAGGAGACATGTACATTTTAACCATGGAAAAGCATTATGTTACCTTTAAATGTTTCAGGATAAGCAGCTAAAATAATAGCTGGTTCAAGAGGTGTTTCTTGAGTGTGGTTTACATCCCAGGCACTATGTTAGGCTTTGGCATTGCAAAGATGAGTGGAACATGGTCCTACCCGGGAGCATCGAGCTCTGAACTCATTACACAGAGGATGCGTAAGAAGAGGGAAAAGTTCTGAAGGCTCCCCCGTCATAGCAGCCTCCAAAGGAAAGTTGGCCAACATCTCACTCAGAACAATTGCAATAGCCCCCTGGCCTGCATATCTTACCTTTCTCATCTCTCTGGCCTCACCTCCCCTTACTCCCCCTCTCCGTGATTCAGTTCCAACACCACAGTTTTCTTAATTATTCCCTGAATGGCCCATTGGCAGTGGCTGTTTCTTCTGGCCTTAACTCTCTTCTTCCATATATCTGCTTGGCTAACTTTCTTACTCTCTCAACCATCATCTTCTTTTTGTGCTTCACCTTCCCTTTGTTTTTATCCGTAGCATGCATCACTCTATAACATAGTGTAGACTTTACTAATATGTCTGGTGTTTGTTATCTGACTCAACATTCTACAATAGAGCTCCAGGACTTTGTTCACCAAGGTATCCCAAGCGTTTAGAAGAGAGAGCATCTGGCATTCGTAGCATTTGTTGAATAAATATGATTCATACTTGGCTTTATGTCACAAGGCTTCTTGTATATATTACTGTCATAACCTTACACACTTCTGGACAGTAGCTTTTACTCTCCCCATTTCACAGATACAGAGACTGAGAGCCAAAGAGCTTAAATATTCCTGACTAAGCTCATACAACAGATCTGCTACAGATTCTTTCCAGTACATGCTGCCTCAGTCTGACAAAGAAGGATTTAGACCATCGCTGCAGAACTGCTATGTCTGGGTAAAAGGAGTACAGCTCAGGGTGAAGAATACTCAGGTATGAGTGACTGGTTAGCAGCGAGTGGAGGGGGAGACTTCAATATTTGAGTCTAGGTGAAACAATAACAAGAAAAGGACTAGAAATATCCAAGAGCAGAGCTGTACCATTCAACCGTGATCCAGATTGTTCTATGTAGGAATCAGGTGGAGGAGGGTTGGAGGCGAGTCTCATAGGAAGCTAGAGCAGAGTGGAAACACTGAAGTTGGTCTCAAATTGCAAGTTAAGCTCCTTAAGGTCTTCGATAGCTGAAGCTCCCTGATGGAGTCTGCCACCTCAAGCTGGAGTGCATGCTAGACCATTGAAAAGAAAAATAAGTAGTAATTACAAACATTATTCATTCTGTGTATTATCTTTCCTTTAGATTAAAGCGTGCTTCTCCATGTCTTTGGCCATTGAATCACAGTCTTCTTGGCTATATCAGTTCTTCAGAAAATTTCCAACAATGTCACCTGGCAGAGAACCATGAGGCAGGTGGGTGGAGAGCAACAATGTGGTGAAGAGATCAGGTAGACTCAGACCCATCTGTTCTGAATTCTGGCCTCACCACTTGCTAGCTGTATAACCTAGGACAAGCGGCTCATGGGCGTTAACCTCAGTTTCCTGAACTGACAAATGGGCTTAATCATACAAAACTGTACAGTTGTGAAGATTGAACGTATGTACGAAATTGGCTTCAAGGACACAGTCTGCTGACCAGCAAATAACAGGTGTGCTGAACCAATGGTGGTTATTTTTGCTTTGTTGTTGTTCTTTTGAAAACACATTGTCAGGATTTGGCCTTCTTGTTCAATTCCAAAAGTGAACTTCTGGGGTCACCCAGGAAACGTAGGCACCATGCCAGGGACAGAAAGAACATCTGTAATTGGGAGCAGTGGGAGGTGGTGGGAAAAACAAAACTTAAAGAAGAGCTGCCCCTTTCTCTTACTATTTACACAGTCAAGGTGTTTGGAATTTTAATGTTTGGAATTTAAATGAAAGAGACATTTAGGGTTTGACTCCAGGTGTTTAAACTGCAATTAAAAAGATTTAGAATTCTGACCAAAGACAAAAGATGCCCCATTAAAGTTGAGACCCTTCATAACTTGAAATGAATCAGGTACCACTCAGATTTTTATGGGTCCAAAGTGAGATGCGCTTCTGGTTTCCCCTTTATCCTAAACTGTACACATTAAAGGAGTCCAGAATGGTATCTGAGCAGACGGCTATTTGCATAATTTTTTTTAAATTCCATAGTACATGTCACAGTTGACCTAATGCTTCACTTGGGGTCCAGTGGTCCTTTGGATGAAATTATCAAAATGCCCGACAAGTCGTTTTCCCAATTAGGGTGCAAAGTTCAGGACAGAGTCAGTGGAGAAAATGAAAAATAATATAAACTGATTCTAGTTTAGGTTTCAGTTAAGGTGCTCATAGATTTTTAGGAAGGAAAATAATGCGCTAAGTCGTTCATTCATTTAACATTTACTGAGCACCTATTACGTGGCAGGCGCTGCGCTAGACCTTGGGGAGTCAGAAATAAACAGAGCAGGCGGGTCTTTTTACCCTCATGGGACTGAGTCTTCCTGGGGAAGAGAAGCGACTCCGTGCTGTAAATCCAAGAAGTGTTGCTCATACACCGAAACAGGTCTCTATCAGATACATTTGTCACTCGAAGGAGAGGTTTCAGTTTTCCCTGAAGAATTGGTCAGGAGCAGGCTTAATAACATGAGCGGAGTTTTGAAAAATAAAAAAAATATTCTATGGGTGGATAAAATCGAGGAGGGTATTATGGGAGGGAGACATTTGAGCAGGCTGCATTCAGCACTTCACCTGACGAGCCTGGAGCATAGGATTCAAGTGGAAGGTCGGGGAGGGAAGACATGGGACTCGAGGGGTAGGAAGGGCAGATCCTAGTGGGCTTTGTGTGCCCAGCTAAGAGACTGAGACATTATCCCAAAGGCCCGGGGGTCATGCAAAGACGTACATCATGCGTGTCAATCAGATTTGACATTTAGAGAGCTGAGTCCTGTAGGATCATGATGAAGTTCTGGAAGGTGTATGCCTAGCAGCAGGGGAATCTTGTAGGACATTTTTGGAGGAACCCAGGTTAAAGATATTGAGGGTCTGGGCTACAAGCTCCTGTGTTTGAATTGTGTTTAAAAATCCTCCCAGGTTTCTCTCTTTTGGGGGCATTCCATGTGAAGCTCCCCACTATCTCTCATCGCTCCTGAGCAAACTGTACTGGCAGGTGAGTAAAAAGCAGGCAGTAAGTTTTGACCAAGTCACCAGAATAGAACAAGGTACACAGAGACCCACTTCTAGCTCCGCCAGCTCTCAGAGCCAGGGATCTGAGAACGTATTGAGAGAGGAAAGACATGGCAATTAAGTTTTTCATTAGTGGGAGTCCAGAGAAACAGCTGAGGCTAGAGGAAATGTTCTGTCGGGGAAGCCAATGAGAACCAGAGACGAGAGAAGAAAGAAATGAGAGCAGATGAAGAGGAACCCAGACACATGATCCTTACAGACCTTGACATCTGAGGGAGAGCCAGACAGAAGAGAAGTGGGGTTTGGAATCCTCACTTTTATTTTAGGAAATCTAAAATGGTCCGGCGAGAGACACCGGAAAAATAGAAAAAAAAAAAAAAGTCCGATTGTTTTGCTGAGAAAAACAGGAGCACTCAAGTAGAACAAACTCACCCCGTCCCTCTCCCCTCCCTCTTTCTTTCTTTGGAAAAAAGATTGCAGAGAGGGCATTTACAAGTGATTTTGCTGGGTGTCTGAAATTAAGAGGGGGAAAAAAAGAACAAGGAAATGAGAGAAAGCAACTATATTTGAAACAATGAGAAGTCTTTGGAGCTGTCCTTAACCGCGTTGTCGCCTTGCTGGGGTACGAGGAGGGCTGATGATGAGTAGAATGTCCTGGAAACAGACCTGTGTTAAGTGGAGAGCCAGAGAGACATCAGTAAAGATGAAAAGTTTTCATTTAAAACACACGAGGCTGGATTTCCCTGTGGCTCGCGCGGTGGGGGGCTTGGATTTCCAATTTCTTGCTCTCCACTCTTCCCTCGGCAAGTTCACATATTTTATTGAAAAGGTATTAAGACAAGAACACTGGGTAGTGTCTACAGCAGAAGATATATTGCACAAAGCATTTGAGAGCAGAAAGCCCTGGCGGATCTTGTAGATAAAATGCAGCCACGTTCGATTAACTGTGCTAAAAATAAACAAAAATGCAGAAGTGAATTTAACAACTCACTCAACTTTCAAAAGGTAGTGTATTTCAAGTAGGAGAGGGGGATAAGCTATGGTCTAGGACATTTTAAAGGGTTCTGTGTCAAAGTTTTATACCTTACCCATGAAGGGGTTGAAGAGAATGAAGAAATACTTGGTATTTAAAAGCCAACAGCACTGGGTTTTGATTCTTCCTTATTTCTACTAATCATTAGAAATGTTGTTCCTTAATTATCTGCGGTGCATAGCTAGCGGTATCTTCTCTTGTAAATCCTAGAATGTTAGACTGGAAAGGCCCTTAGAGATCTCCGGGAAGTCTCTATAAATGAGAAAACAGGGGCCCAGAGAGAGATGGCTAATTTTCAGGGTTTAATGATTGCCCTGGTAAGAGAATATTTACTGAATCTAGACTCAGAATTAATCTCAGAGCTGGGAATTTGGAGATGAGGTGCTGATACATATTTTTTTTTCTGGTGTCTCTTCTTAATTTAGTTAAGTGATAGCTTAGGCAGCCCTCTAAAGCAGCAAGTTAGAAGGAAATGCTGGGTTTTACATATTTCCCTAATTATCGGAGAAAGAATTGGAACCATAAACAGTCAAACGACTGTGTGGGTCAGTCTGCTTCTTTGAAACCCTGGGACAGTTGTTTTCCGAGTTTAAAGAAAATGTAATCTTGCTCTGTTGTTGGCATCCATGAAAAATACATAGGCAGTTAACAACTTCGTCATGCAAAGAGGCCAGAATGGTGCTTAGGGCATAAGACTCTGTCCCTTAAGGTTACAGAGATTAAGCAATGAGACCAAACTTTCAAACAAGAAATAGAAGGCCAAGGGAAGAAAATGAGTTCTCCTTTCAGGATCTTCTCTTGTGTTTTCATAATAAAATACGGACAAGGATAAATTATGCATTACTTTTTGCTTTCTTATCTCCCCTTTGACTCCTAGTGTTTACTGCTTAAACTTACCCAAATTATCTCTACACGCGATTAAAAAAATGGTAAAACCATGGGCATTCTAAGTGAAATTGTTCCTGCCATTGACATGCAACTTAATGAAATGCCTTCTCCAGTTCCTGATGAAACTCATTCCCACCCTGATTGGCTGCTTACCCTCTCAATACTGCCATCTTGCTTGCCATGAACAATTTGGTTCTTTGCTGAAAATTTGGGAATCTTGGGTCATGTATTCCGTCTTATGTTACTAATCAGTTGACTCTACATGGATAAGACAACCTAAAAGAGAGGCACCATTTTTTTTTAATATAAGGGTTAACCATAGCTTGCCTATTCCATTCACGTACTTAACACATATTTCCTGAGCCTACTATCTGCCATACTTGCCTACTATGTGCCATACTTACTCTTCTCATGTTTGCTCAGCCTTAGTTTCTTCCCCCGTGCTGCCACCGTATGGTTTTCTGAAAGCACAAATGTGATTTTGTCACTCTGTTGCTTTAAAACTCTCCAACAGCTTTTCATTGTCTGTAGGAAAAACCCTAAAGTCCTTAGCATAACTTTCTGGGACTTGATCCCTACCTAAGTCTTCAATTTCACCCCCTACCAATCCTATTTCATATTTTCTGTGCTCTTGTTACACCATTCTATTGGCTATTCTCATTGGCCGTGCCAGCATTTCTGCTCTCATCCATCTGGGGAATCTTATCTCACGTTTGAGCGGAAAATCAAATATCTCACCTTCCATGGAGATTTTCCTTAACCACCCATGAGAGCTGCCTTTTCCTCTTGTCCTATCGCTACACCACGTGCAGTCTGTCATCCAGCCAATAAGTACTTATCGGAAGCTGACCATATGGTAAGTGCATTCTAGGTGTGGTGAGTAGTGCTTGCAGTCAGAGTCATCGGGGAGACAAATCATAATTAATTAATTGCAATTATGGTTAAGAACCACCAAGGAGAGGTGCAGGATACTTTAAGAGCATAAAGCAAAGAGGAAGCATGTTATTAGGGTGTTGGTGAAGGCTTCTATTATTATACCTATTAATCCAATATTACAGCTATCAAACTGGTACAACAGTCGACTTCTTTCAGCTCATCACCTACACTCATGAATTCTTTGGGGTTTAAAGACCCGTGTTAGTCATCATTCTTTTTTTTTTTTTCTGATAAACTTTTTTTTTTATTTTAATAAATTTTTTAATTATATTATGTTAGTCACTATATAGTATATCCCTAGTTTTTGATGTAAAGTTCCATGATTCATTACTTGCATATAACACCCAGTGCACCATGCAATACGTGCCCTCCTTAATACCCATCACCAGCCTATCCCATTCACCCACCCCCCTCCCCTCTGAAACCCTCAGTTTGAGTCATCTTTCTATTACCAGTGACTAGCAGAGTAGCTGACATACCATAGACCCTCAGATTATGTTTTCAAATTCAACACCTATGCAAGCGGCCAGACCTCAACTTTTGCCTTTCTTAATAGTTTTGATATTTTTTATGTGGAAAAATGAAGTGTTTGTCTTGTGAGGTAGGTTTTATTATGTTCCTTTGATATATGGCAGACTAGAACTTTGAGAAAGTAATTTTTTCAATGTTTATATCCCTGAAATAGCTAGAGCTCTTACAAATTGGTACTATTTAAGTGTGCACAGGAAAAAATAAAGGCAGATGAATTGAAGAAGAAATATGATTGGCTCATGGCCATATGAAGAAATGTTCCACCTACCCCAGTAGTGATCAAGGAAATACTCATGACAAGGAGGTCACATTCTTTTCTAATCACAACCCAACCTCACTTAAGGATTGTGATTCTTTTCTAAGGTCCCAGGATGCTTTCTTCTACTTGATTCTTACTTTGATTTCCACGCTTGTCCTCTTCATGCTAGTTTATTTTCTGAGTGTTATGGATGTCGGTGGGATACACTTTGGTCTGTTTTTTTCTGTCTTATTATTTTTTAAAAGGCATTTAATCGATTATATGTTTTTCAGCAATTTGAATTAAATCAAATAAGCAAATCGAATCATTCAAGAACTATGGAGTTTTCCAAAGTGAGTCGCCTCTCTCTCTCTTTTCAAACCTTCTACCTTTGTGTAGATAGTTATAGATGTCCCATATCAAAAACATTATATTTGATTCCTTTTTATTTATGAAAATGGATCAGATAATATCATTTCGTAGTTTATTTTCTTTAATCCAAAGCAAACTGTGAACACTCTTCCAAGTCAATACAACTAAAGCTATATCTGCTTTCATAGATCTTAGTATTTTCTAGTATGATATATTATTATGAAAATATGCCCACGTGATTCAGATTGATACCTGTGTTTTGCTTATATATACAATTCATCAATCTTTCCTTATCTTTTGTATTTACTCACTAGTATTTTATTATCAAAAGTTGTATTATTGAACCAAAATGTATATGCATTTTTAATTTTATTATTTCATTTTTTTATTTGCATAGAGCCGACACACAATGTTACAATGTGTCAGGTGTACAATATAGTGCTTCATCTTCTCTGTACGTTATGCTGTGCTCACCACGAGTGTACTCCCACCTGTCACCGCACAATGTGATTACAATATTATTGACTAGATTCCCTGTGCTCTGCCTTTACTCCCATGACTGCACTTCCTAATTTTAATAAAAATCATCAGATAACTTTCCATAAGTGTTAGAGATATTTATTGTCTCACCAAAAATATATGGAAGTGCCCATTTCCCAGCATCCTTCCTAGCCCCCGATGTTCACAATCTCCTTTCATTTTTGCCCATCGATAAGCAAACAATTCCCATGTAATATTTGCTCTGCTTTTCATTCCTGTTGGTATCTGTGAGGTGGAACGTCTTTTCAAATGTTTATTAGTCATTCGTATTTTCTATGAATTGCCAATCATATTCTTAGCATTTTTTTCTTTTTTTATTATTATAATAATTTTTTATTATGTTATATTAGTCACCATACAATACATCCCTAGTTTTTGATGTAATGTTCCATGGTTCATTGTTTGCGTATAACACCCAGTGCACCACGCAATATGTGCCCTCCTTACTACCCATCACCAGCCTATCCCAATCCCCCACCCCCTCCCCTCTGAAGCCCTCATGTTGTTTCCCAGAGTCCATAGTCTCTCATGCTTCATTCCCCCTTCTGTTTTTCTGTTGGACTATTAATCCTTTGTTTGATATGTTGCAAGTATTTCCCTTTATGGTTAGTTCTTTTACATTTTATATTCAAAATTCTTAAGTACTTCAAAGTCATAAAATATTCTCCTATATTTACTTCTAAATGATTTAGGTTTGGCTTTTCTTATTTAAATCTTGATTTCTTTCATCTATCTTTTTTTCCCCTCTGTGTTTTATTTTTGGCTTTTTTACTTTCTCTGAACACAGAGCTCTTAATGGCCCCTGTCACTTGTCACTTGCGTCTCCTGCATGGTTATTCAATTCTGGCAGTATTTTCAAGGTATTAATGGGGAACCATTGATGATTTCTAGCCAGGGGAGGGACACAACAATTGGCTTAATTATTACAATTTTCTACCATAGTAAACACAGCCCCCATTTACTGAGTACCTATTACATTCTAGAGCCTTTATGAAAATAATTTATAATCCTCTTAGCAAGCCTGAATCGTGGCTGTCATTAAGCCCATTTTCCAGATGTAAAGATTGAAATTCTGAGTTCAGGCCAGGGTCTGGCATGCAGAATGAAATAAACAGTGAAGCCAGGTTTTGTGTCTGTCTGACTCCAAACAACAAACCACCTGCCTCTTTACCACTGTTCAGCTCACGTAAATATCTTTTTTTCCACTTTATATCACGCCGTTCCTATCTCTCTGCTTTTCCTCACCGAATTCCCTTGTGCTGTAAGTCTGTCTTTCATCCTTGGGACTCATACAGAAACAGAGAAGGTTAGAAATGCAAAGGTCAGAACTGGGAATTGGTAAGACCCCACGCTGGGCAAAGGAAGGGGGTACACAGATTTAACACAGCGAACAGACATCAAGGGAGTGTGAGAATCCAGGTTCAACAGCCACATCTGCCACATATTAGCCCCGTGCGGCCGGTGAAGGTGAATGTTGCTGACATTTAAGTTTTTATCCCATGTATTTTTAAATCTACAAAGTAAAGGTAAAAGTCATGCTTAATGTGTATGGCTGTTTTATAACTCATTTGATAATTTTAGCGAAATATAAGGCACCTGTGAAAAATGCTTTTTCGAATGGTAAAATTTTTAAGTTGAGCATTGAACTTTTCTTAGGTGTACATCTCATCTCTCTGTCTACAGCACTGCCAGCCAACACAGTTGTCCCTAGCAAATGAGGCTATTGAGCTGTTGAAACATGGCCAGTGATGTGCTGTAAGTTTAAGGTGCACCCCAGATTTTGACAACTTAGCACAAAAGAATGGAAAGAACCTTACTAATTTTTTTAGTATTTATTACATGGTGTAATGATAATACTTTTGATATGCTGGACTGCATACAACATACTAAAGTTAATTTCGTCTGCTTCTTTTTACTTTGTTTATAGGGTTACAAGAATATTTTAAATTGCGTATGTGCCCTGATTTCTATTTCTGTTGAAATGCATGGATATGCATAATGCGTTTCTTTGGGGGCACGAACCCTGAGTTTCACTGAAAGAATTGGTCTCCTTGAGTCCAACTTTCCTCTTCCTATAAACCGTCCTTCGCTTCACTGCCGGCGTTTACTTCGTTAAACACAAATCTAGTTTTGTTCACTCTCCTGCTTAAGTTCCTTTCAATGGCTTGTCCGTGCCCGAGGAATAGAATCCATCCCTCCCAAGACCTTCTGAAAGCTCACAGGCTGTCCATGGTTCAGTCCTCAGCTCTGCCACCTTAGGAAGGTAAGTCACTCCTGCCCCGTTCTGCATGTGCCTGGTAACGAAGGTGACATCTGATTTATTGTCCAAACAACGTAGGATACTTCCATCACGGGAAAGGGCAGTGTCAGTAATAATGCTGGGATAAAAGGCATAAACTGGGACGGGCCCAAGAAAACCCTTTCACAGTCCAGCTTTGCTGAGCCGCAGGTCATGTGTGTTTGCACTTGCTGTTCCTTCTACCTAAAATATTCTTTCTCCACTCACCTGCCAGGGCTGCCCTCCGTTCATTGCTCAGATTTCATTGTAAGCATTTCTTCCTTTCCTTACCTTTCCTTTTCCTTTTCCCTTTCCTTTCCTTTCCTTTCCTTTCCTTTCCTTTCCTTTCCTTTCCTTTCCTTTCCTTTCCTTTCCTTTCCTTTCTTTTCTCCCTTTTTTTCCTAAGTAGGTTCCACACCCAGCATGGGGCTTGAACTCACGACCCTGAGATCAAGAGTTGCATGCTCTAATGACTGAGCCAGTCAGGTGCCCCTGCCAGCATTTCTTTAACGGTCCCTCAAGACCACCATTCACTACACACTCTTCTGGGGTGATTTCCCGGCACTCTCCCCTGCCACCCCCACTCTCCTATATTAGGGTCTCTTCCCCATCCCCCCACCGTTTGTCTATCTCTTGAGCACATGAAATGTGTCTTTTTACTGTTATCTCTCCAACACATAGCACGTGGCCTTGTCTGGAGTTAGTGTTTAAAAATTATTTCCAAATGAATATGAATTGGCTCTTACCTCTTACCACGGCTAAGATCCACGGCCACAGGGGCATGCCTGCTTTGCGGCTGATTAATGGGGATGCCACCGTCTTCCACTAGGGGTTTCTCCAGCTGCAAGTGAACCTCTCTGAGAGTCCACAGCTCAGCTCCTGCCAGGATGCATGCAATGGGTGATTGTAAGGGATGCCTATTCCCAGATTGGGTAACACCGGGCCATACAGAGGAGTGACAGCATGAGAGGCAGAGGGAAGCTGTTTGTTGTGACATTCACAAAACTCCTCGCCTCTCTCTCTCTCTCTCTCTGGGAGACACAGATGGAGGCTGCTCTGCTCCCGGGCCTTTCAGTACGGTGCTGTTTGTAAGCAAAGCACGGTGGTTCTCAGGAGAGCTCCTTACTGGCACTGGCACAGCCAGTCCCAGGCCCTGGGACTCCTCCTCCTGGCAGAAGTACATTTACCAAGTAAAAATTTTATCATACTTGGAAACAAGAAATGATAATCACTAGTGAGATTTATGGTATCCAATCCAAGCTGACTTTGACTCTCCTAATAAAACATACCTCGCCTTAGCCGGCCCACACTATTGTCACAGCGAAAGCCCCCGGAGGCTAAGGCACGTCCTCTTTGAATTACGGATTGATTAACAGGAGCACAACGTGTTATTTGAAGGTGGTGTGAAGGCTAAAGAGCCCCATCTGTGTGAGACAGGATCCGATATTTTATTCTGTCTGTGGAGATCTGTCCAATTATGTTTTGTGGTCGAATCGCAAAGATTCCAGCTGCTTCTTTTATTTAACTCTGCAGGCGAGTGTTCACCAGGACATTCACTCCCTTAAGGTGGAGAAGATGGGGAAGCTGGGNAGAAGATGGGGAAGCTGGTATCTGAAAGTCATAATTCAGCTTCAAACCGACGCCGTTTTATGGGATGAGGAGCTCCCTTTGAATTGTCCCACTGGACCACCGACTACGAAAGAAAAAGATGGGCGCAGATCCTGATCTGAACGTGGATCTTCTAGGCAGCGCTGACCATGGGGCAACGCAGGGGGTCCTTTCCACGCCACCAAAGGCTGGCTCCAGTGGGCGGTGAGCTTTGTGGCCATCAGCTCCTGTTTTTAGGGCCCCGAAGAGGCGGGTGTCAGGGGAGACGACTTCTTTTTTTTTTTTTTTGATACAGAAATATTTAGATGTAGATGTAAACATAGACACTGGCACAGACATAGATATGACAGCAGAAATTTTTTGGTGACAGATACAAAATCAGATACATAGATAGGTACAGTTGACCCTTAAATGTACAGGTTTGAACTGTATAGGTCCACTTATAAGTAGATTTTTTTCAACAAATATATTGTAAAATTTTTGACATTTCTGGCCAATTTGAAAAAAAAAATCACAGACAAACCCCATAGACTAGAAATGTTGAATGTAATGTTTCCAGTACTGTATCGTGAGTATTACTGTAACACTACGTGCCATAAAAATCTTATAATGATCCATTCATTACCAGATAGGCTTAGCTACCATGAAGCAATTGCATTGCTGACTCTTCATTATCAAAGCATGAATCATTCATTTTACATGTAAAATAATTACAAATTTCTTTTTCACATTATCTTTTCATTTTTGAGGTCTAGCGTTAATAATACATATAATATCGACAGTGTTTTTTTTACTCTTTTTTTATAATAATTTTTTTATTGTATTATGTTAGTCACCACATAGTACATCCCTAGTTTTAATGTTCCATGATTCATTACTTGCGTATAACACCCAGTGCACCATGCAACACATGCCCTCCTTAATACCTATCACCAGCCTATCCCATTCNTCCCATTCCCCCTCCCCCCTCCCCTCTGAAGCCCTCAGTTTGTTTCCCAGAGTCCATAGTCTCTCATAGTTCATTCCCCCTTCTGTTTACCCCCCGCCCTTTCTTCTTCCCTTTCTTCTCCTACTGATCTTCCTACATCTTATGTTCCATAAATGAGTGAAACCATATGATAATGGTCTTTCTCTGATTGACTTATTTCGCTTAGCATTATCTCCTCCAGTTTGGGAGAGACTTCTGTCTCACACAACTGTCAGCAGTTGCCCTTCCAAATGCCATGCGTGTTTCATTTGGCCCTTGTTTCCAGGTAATTCAACTCATTTACTTCCCATATTTATCAGGCTGTGATTTGGCTCTTTCCTAACAGGAAGTCTGCACTCATAAACGATGGTCAAATAAATGAATGAGGGCTTGATTTCTACAAATTCGTTTAATGTCCTTGTTCCAGGAAATAGCAGACCGGGTGAGAATCCTCTAAGTTATCTGCAGACAGGCATGCTCTTTCTCAGGAGCATACACTTTATTTACTGTAAGATGTGAGTTCTGAGAAGTGGAATAAACAGTACCAAACTTTCTCAAAGGCTCTGGTCAGCTTTCTGGAGCGAGTCGTGCACTTGGTTTCAAATGTAAATTATTGAATAAATAATTAAATGTGAATTACCATCTTCTTAGATATTCTTTTCCCTGCCAAGATTCGTTGACCCATGGTTGGAGACCTGAGCCAAGCTAGGCCAGTCTGAGTCCTTTTCCAAGGCCTTTTAAGCTTGGGAGAGGAAATCCCAGGTCTTCTCAGGAGGTGAAATTGAGTAATGAGGTTCAGAAGCTGTTTTGTGCAGGTTCTCTGTCTTGTGGAGAAAGCTTCTGTCAAAGACAGAAGCTGACCTGCAATAAATGTTGGGGTGGGTGGAGGGTGGGAGAGAAAGAAAGAGAGAAGAAGGAGAAGAAGGAGGAGGAGGAAAGCTTTCTCGTTCTCATGGAGGTTAGTCTTATCCCTGACCCTTTTTTTTTGGTTGTATGAGCCAATAAATCCCTGTTATCTCCTAAGCTCTTGAGGTCTGATTCTATCACTTGCAAGAACCAACTTCCATAACCAACATCAGAATGGAATCTTTGCCACTCTTAGCAAAGCCTCTTCCAATTGCCCTGGACATTTATAAATCAACTTAGTGGATTTTTAAACATTTTCTATTTCTCTTTCTCTGAAGTCAATAATCTACTTCCTCAGAAGGATGATGTCCCAAATCAGACTTATTCTATAGCTAAGAAATAGCCATATTTTTATAGTACTTGGTCTAGATCTGCCAGACCGAGTCCTCCCAACTTTTTCTATGTGTGCAATCATATTCAGTGGTCACTGAGACAGNCTCTGAGACAGACTCTTGTTAAAACCACATAAGATAATTACAGCTTTCCTCTTTGATAGGGGTACATATTGGGGTGAGGACTTCTGAAATGTAAACCCCAAGACGAAATAGTTACTCAAGAATGAGAGTCTCCGTCCTTCTCCTTTTCTCCTCTCTCTCTCTCTTTCTCCTTCATGGCAGTCCAGGAGTCTATGGGTTGCCAAGTGGGGAGCAGATGGGCAGCTTTGCTCCATCAGAGCCCTAAGTTCCTTCTTTCTTATTATCCTGCCATTCCTTAGAATGCTGATTGAGCTAGCCCATCAGCAAGTACACTTTCCAGCTTATGGGAAAAGGGAAAGAACTCACATAGAGGGCAAGAAAGTTTTACTTAAGGAAAGCGTGTGAAAGTTGCACATATTATCTCATCATTGATGAGAACTGGCATATGGGAGGCTGCAGCAAGGGAGCCTGGGATGTGTAGCACCTAGCTGGGCGGCCTTGTGTCTTGCTGACACACAGGATGGTAGAGGGGTTTATTACTAAAAGGAAGAAGGGGAGAATGGGTACTGTGGGCATATTATCAGTCTCTACCGTGTGTTGCTAGACGGTTACTATAGGGAAATGAATGTGCTTTCTCCTTAGCGAATAGGTCACTAGAATTTTCCCATGTGCTAAAAACACATAAATCGCAGTTTGCTATCCCCTCAAGCTACTGCCCTCTTTTCATTTTGTTCACCACCAAAATTCTATCAAATAATTACCTGCACTCAGTGCACCGACTTTTCTACCACCTGCTTCCTCTGTAACCCACTGCAATCTGATTTCTGTGCCTATGTCTTTTATGAACAAGCTTTCTTATGGGTCAGAAATGGCCCCTAGTTTCCTTCACTCTCTCACCTGCATTGGTTGCTGTGGAAGATTTTTCCCCTTTGGAATTGCATTCATTAATTCCTATGACTCAGCGCTATCCTGATTCTTCTATTTCTTTATCCATGACTCCACTTTCTCTTTGACCATCTTGTGCATTTTATAATGAACCGTCGTGTTCTCATTTTATAAATGTGATATTGTCTGTGGGTACAAATTCTTGAATTCTTCTTTCCCCATCCTTCAGAAGTTTCCCCAGTGGCTTTGGCTAACTTCGAGGTTGACCTAAATTCCATGCCCATATTCCCTTTGTCTTTTTTTTTTTTTTTGAGAGAGAGAGAGAGAATGTGTGCAAACAGGGGGCCTTACAGGGGCAGAGGGAAAGGGAGAGAAAGGCTCTTAAGCAGGCTCCATGGCCAGTGCAGATCTTGATGCAGGGCTTGATCTCACAACCCTGAGATCATGACCTGAGCTGAAATCAAGAGTCAGACACTTAACCCACTGAGCCACCCAGGCACCCCACTCCCTTTGTCTTATTACAATTCGCCTTATTCTACCATGGCAATGGCTCAAAAAGGATCCTGATCCAAATCCAAGCATAGTCCCTATTAGTTTCCAAC
>NC_048230.1:19149192-19176855 GCF_002007445.2 Ailuropoda melanoleuca | reverse complement strand
CCCTTTTTTTTTTTTTTTTTTTTTTTTGAGAGAGAGAGAGAGAGAGAGAGAATGTGTGCAAACAGGGGGCCTTACAGGGGCAGAGGGAAAGGGACAGAAAGGCTCTTAAGCAGGCTCCATGGCCAGTGCAGATCCTGATGCAGGGCTTGATCTCACAACCCTGAGATCATGACCTGAGCTGAAATCAAGAGTCAGACACTTAACCCACTGAGCCACCCAGGCACCCCACTCCCTTTGTCTTATTACAATTCGCCTTATTCTACCATGGCAATGGCTCAAAAAGGATCCTGATCCAAATCCAAGCATAGTCCCTATTAGTTTCCAACGACCAAACGTGCTCCGTGACTTCCCTGGTTCATCAGAGCTGTTTGAAATTCCAAGGAAAGAAATTGCCTGAGCGAAAGAAAAGGATTCGGAGAGCTATTCTGGGGACATCCAAAGGTGGGCTGATGCCAGCAACAGACTGGAAAGAGGGGTCAGGGCTATATTCTCTCTTGTTGCGGCGTATGCTTCTCCCTGCCATGGCTTCATCCTCCTCGGGACTGAACAGGTCCAGGTCGGGCATAGCTCCAAAGGTTCCTTATGCTCAATTTCATTTATTCAGGGTGAGACTGACTTTCCCCACCTTAGCCTCTGTTTCTAAAGTCCATGGAAAGAATCCCAGTGGAGGCAGGGGAAAGGAAGTCCTCAGAAGAAACGAGCGGGAGAGCACCCACAGAAGAGGACATTTTGGGGAACCCACTCTGAACTATATCCAGTGAAGTCAGTCATCTCTTAAATGCAAGCACTAGTACACATCAAAGCTCTAAGAGAGTGGAAAGAACATGAGACCGAGTGTTAAGAAATCTGCATTGTTTTAGCCTGCCATTATTTTAGCTGCATGATTTGGCAAGTTTATGAGTGCCAATATTTTCATCACATAGCAATCCTTACATCCTGTCTTTCTTGTGATAAGTGAATGACATTATAGACACGAAACTGACTAGTTTAGGGCCCAGCATATATTAGACATTTAGTGAATGTTAGTCGAATCTAGTTGGCCAAGAGGTCCCTAAAGGGGGGGGAAGACACTGATGTGGTATGTTCGGGCAACCCCTTTCCTCAGGGCTGGAAAATAACACAAAAGTCCTCCTTCCAAATCTCATCTACAAGAGACGGAGTATTAATGCATCTATCTGTTCTCCATTGGGTGAATTGGCTTGAGATATTCTATGCGGTGCTTAATTGGTCTTGCCAGTTCATTAGGAACCGCAGAAGGGCGTCACAAACTTCCAAAGGAAGATGGATGGCGGCCTGCTTGCTCACATAATAGGAAGCTGCACATCAGCTGAAAAGTGCACAAAGAGAAGTTTCCTGGCTTTGTCTGGGCAGGAGAAATGGTTTGGCTCAATTCAAAGCAGACCCGTGGCCTCTTTGCCGTATTATGCTGGATATATTTCTGTGAACAATAGCAGGGTCTGGAAGATGGGGTGGGGGAATGCAGGAAAGATTATATCCTCAAACCTGAAGGTATTGATTATGTTTGTCTGGGAATGAAAAGAACAAGGACCTATTACTTGGGAGTTTGTTTTTCTGAGGCTTTGGTTTCACAGAGGGATGGTTATTTGTACCCTTTCAATGTTTAACTTCTCCTAAACTCTACTCCTGAATCCTGCAGCAAGATGACACTGAGGTCTCATAATCCACAAAGTGGGAAGAAATGAGAGAAGACAAATTGCATACTTCCATAAAGCCAGTGGGAGTTTCCAGTACTCTTGCAGACAGCAAGACAGAGGGATTGCCCATCTTTGTTCATAAAATGCTTACAGGCTGTTTGTGAGGGCCTAGAGGGCCAGGGGCCAGAGTTAATCACACAGCCTCATTAAGTGCCCACATTTCCCGAGTACTTGCCAGATACAGCAGGCTGAAGCCTCTAGCACATAGAAGTACATTAAGATCTATTCTCCACGTAATCTCTTTTGACCTGCAAAAGAACAAAGTCATAAAGTTCAATCATACACATACACACGCCTATACACAGACATATATATGCATGCATACATGTGCAATATTTTTACACAAAATGTATATAATATTGTTTATACAATATATGTATGTACATACATATAGAAATATACATATACACACAAGGAATTGCCTAGGCAAGGGTCACATCCATAAGAGAGACCATCAGGAAGAGCAGGATCTTAGATGTGACTTAAAGCTGCAGTCCACGTGCAAAATTTCTTTTTCCTTAGGGGGACGTCAGCTCTGCTTCCTTTAAGGTCTTTCAGTGGATTGAATCAAGCCTATCCAGGTTTTTAGGATAATCTCCCTTCCTTTTGGACTGATTGTGGACTGATTATGGACTTTATCACATCTACCTCTGTACCTTCACAGCAACACCGAGATTAGCGTTTGGTTGTGTAACTGGTGTCATCCTCAAAACTAAAACTGTCAGTTATTTTACCAGCAAAATGGGTTTATTCATGCTAGGAGAGGAATTATAATTCAGACCGTGCAAGCTATAGAGGCAAAACCGAAAAAGACAAAAGGAAGGTCAGCTTTTATTAGGTTTTGGGAGGAAATTGGGGAAGATTATTCTGAACAAAAGCTTATTGGGAGAAACCAGGAGTTCAGAGCTGCGGCAGCTTCTCTCGGCTGCTACAGTGGTCAGGGCGTTGTTGCTGGGGCAGAGAGGGATCTTCCTAATTTTTCTTCAAAGCAGGAGATGAAATTCTGATGTGAAAAATCTCCTCTCCCGTCAAATTCTCCTCTTCCTTCTTCCTGCTGGTCTTGCAGGCTGTCCTGAGTGGGGCTTGCAAGAAAGCTCCCCCTTCAGGCCTTTGGGCTCCATGTTAAGTGAGTTTTTCTTTGCTTTCACACCAGGGAGTGTAGTCCAGCCAAAGGGACACATCAAAAAGACCATCGTAGATGTTTAGTTAATAAATCAAAGCTGCAGTGAAGAAGAAATGTCTATGTCATTTAATTTTTTCATAACTTTATTAATATTTATGTGCAATGTTCAAATGGCATAGTATTTAGTATTCTAACTTGGAAGTATTTAGCCATTATGTCTCCGATATATTTAAATAATAAAAATATATAACTATTTTAGATATTTCAGACAAATTTTTCCCCATATTTTATTTGATTGAGCTCAACGGTTATCTTGTAGATTGTTTTGCAACTGACTTTGCATGAAGGAAGTAATAATGATTGGGCTGTTTTGGGGATTTTACATTTCTCATCCATCACTCAGTATTCCAAGAATCCTATGAGGTGGGGGTAATTATACTCATTTTTGTAGCTGAAGGAACTGAAGCTCAGAGAGATTAAATAACTGTCCAAAGTCACAGAATAAGCAAATGGGTGTGTCCAAGATTTGAATGGGGTCTAGCTGATTCCAAGGCTTGAGTTTACCCGTGCTGGACCACTTTTGCTTATGGTCGTTGTTCACCAATGAACAGCAGGTTTATCATGTCCTGGAAATTATAGCAAATGACCCCATCTAATATTGATTGGTCCTCTTTGGTTCTCAGTATCACTCCAGTCTAATTTTAGAATTAGATTGAGTTAATAAAACAGAATAAGCAGATGCTGAAGGCATATTCCCGTACCCCAGAGTCAGTTACTTGGCCTCAGGGAGGATTGGTGGGAGGGAAGTGGGTCAAAGCTGATCAGAGATTGAATGGGAAGAAGGAAGGGATGAACAGTAAGAATTTAGGATTAGCTTCATTTAAGAATTTAATTAGCCACATTTAGGAATTCTCCTTGGAGGGAATATTACTAGATGTGTTTGAGAAATGTACTAAACTTTAGGAAGAATGGTGACTTTAAGAAACAGAGTCTTTGAGATGCCTGGAAGAAGGAAGGGATGAACAGTAAGAATTTAGGATTAGCTTCATTTAAGAATTTAATTAGCCACATTTAGGAATTCTCCTTGGAGGGAATATTACTAGATGTGTTTGAGAAATGTACTAAACTTTAGGAAGAATGGTGACTTTAAGAAACAGAGTCTTTGAGATGCCTGGGCAGCTCAGTTGGTTAAGCGTCTGCCTTCGGCTCAGGTCGTGATCCCAGGGTCCTGGGATCAGGTCCCACATCGGGCTCCTTGCTCAGCAGAGACCCTGCTTCTTTCTCTGCGTGCAGCTCCCACTGCTTGTGCTCTGTCTCTCTCTCTCCCTCTGACAAACANAAAAAAAAAAAAAAAAAAAAAAAAAAAAAAAAAAAAGCAGAGTCCTGGAGAAGTCCTAATTCTGAATTTGTTCCTGATTATTTGATTGACATTGGACAAGTCACTTTACCTCTTTGCCTTTATTTCCTCTCTTGCAAAATGTAGCAAATTTTATGGAACTTGCTCTAAACAGTCCTCAAGGGAAGGTATGTGGATAAAAACCAGAAAGTTACGAAGTTCTGCAGAAAATGTCTTTTATTTTCAAGGGCTATGCAAATATGGTGTGCGACTATGGACGCAGGATACTGCCTTCGTTTCTTAGGGGCTGAATCATTTCTAGCCAAATCCTGCCTGCCCATCCTCCAACCTTCTTTGACCCTGTGGCCTATCTATGACTTGGGTCTTTGCGTTTTCCCAGTCTCCCTGCGGCCAGCATGGCCTCCCTTTCAGCTTAACGCTTCCGGCTGGGGTAGATTCATAAGCAGCTTTTTTGAAACTAGAGCCTGGTGCTCACTGTCTGAAATATCTTCTTTATCAAAACGTCCAGGATAGGGCAGATCCACCAGGGGATAGCATATACAATGCTTTTTTCCTGAAGAAGAACTGCGTTTTTCAAAAGAGATGCCTTCAGATTCCCTCCCCTCACTCCCTCCAACCAGTTGCTTTCACTTGCACTATTATTAGAATCAGCTATAGATGAAACATTTGATGAGGCTCTTTCTTCCACTTGAGCATTATTCTTATAATCCTCCCAGCAAAGTCAGCTTAACCTTGGTCTATTTGAACTAAATAATATATATATATTTTTTGCCTACATATGTAGACTCTTAATTGCCTATGGAAACAACAACATTGGGGATGAGGCTTGTTAACCACAATTGTCAAGATGCAGAGTAAGAGCTAAACTTGTGATTTACTTTAGCCAATAGAATACAATAGCAGTCATGGTGCGTCACATCCGAGGCTAAGCATCAGCACTTCCACTTGCTCTCTTGGAACCCTGCCGTGTGAGCAGGCCCAGGCTTGCTAGAGAAAGAGAAGCACGTGGCTCAGTTACATGCATCACCCCAGCTTCCAGCCAGCCAGCTGCCCTGCCACCCTCTAGCCACCCTGCCAGTTGACATGGACGTAAGATCAAGCCCAGGCAAGATCAGTTGAGACCTACCTAGATCAGCAGCAGAACCACCCCGCTGACCTGAAAACTTGTGAGCATCAATAAATGGTGATTCTTTTAATCCACTGAGTCTTCGTATAGTTGTTATGCAACAATAAATGGCTGATACAGAGGTCATCATTAACCAAACATAATACAGATCAGGAGAAATTAATTTCATTAGTATGAATACAGCCTTGTCGGAAGGAAGTGATCTGGAGAATCAGACACAGAAGAGTCCCTTGGGCTTTCCCAGACCTTAGGTGAGACATTACCCGAATTCTGACTCCTGCCCAGGTTAGGCAGTGTGGGAGTTGCAGGTACTCAGAACGTATAGCTTCGTTGTTAATATACACCTGGAATTTGCATTTTTGCCTTTCAGTCTAATGTGATTTTGGCTGATCATCTTGAAAGGGCTGTAATGTGACTGTGAAATTTTCCTTCACATGGAAACTTGCCTCTGATTCCCTGACCAGCACCAACACCCTCTTTGGTGACCCCAAGCACAGAGCTCTGCTGGTCAATACAGATTCTTTAAGCATTAGAAACATTATATAAAGGCAATGCTTTATTTTTAATGATTTGCCCATATAACAATAGCAATGGATATGTTATTAACCGGACAATTTGTCCCACAGATATTTGCTTGGAATATAGAAGAATGTTTAGCCTTCTGTTTCAGTATGGTGAGAAGACATAGACCCCAATTCACTTTAATGTAAATATAAATTTTAAAATAGAGAGGTTTTGAACTACATTTATATAGCTTAAGTAGAATGTCATCTTTCATTAGCATATCAGTCCTGGTTTGGGCAGTGTTTTTCGGGTACGGATTTTGAAGAAATGGTAATAAACATTATTATTTGGTAAACAGACTTAGCACATACTAAGTTCTTTGGTTCCCACATACAGAATCAAAAGCTGGTGAATGTCAAAGGAAACTATCGTCTTAATGTGGCTTTGAACAGATTTGCCCATAAAGCGAAAAAGAGAACAGCAGTTTTCAGTATGACTGTAGTTCTGAGATCTCAGCTGTAAGAAACGGTGAGTTCTACCTGAGGACCTAGGGAAGAATTTCCAGAAGAGAGATGCTCATATTGGTTACAGAATTATGAGCAAGAGTCTTCGAGGTGCAGAAAAGAGGACCTGCATATGTGCATGTGTGTGTATGCACATGTACAGCTCTGTATTTATAGAAAGAAAAATATGTATAGGGAATAACAGCAGGGAAGATCAGTTAGCAATTTCATTAATCAGAATTTTTTAGGAAAAATTATGTTAACTTAATGAAGCAAATAGTAAATATCTACCATCAATATTTACAGTGTAATCAGTATCCAGTAGCGTGAACCAAAGGACTCGTGTCTGGGGATTGCTTTTCACTCTCTTTGAGGAACCAGACACATCATTAGGCCAGAGATTGCTGGTGCTTTATTGTTATTATTTAATGATGTGAATTATGGGAAGTTAATCCACTCACTCTGAGTGACCATATATTATTATTCCGTTTGGGGTTGGGCATTCACACTCTGACCTTATTAGCTGCCAACTGACTCCAGATCCAGCTTAGTTGTACTTCCCTTGGGAACGGCAACCAGCCCATTAAAAGCCCGGCCTTGCAGTGCTTGAACACAAGGAATCAGGCAGTGGGTTCTGAGTCAGGGAAAGGCAGGAAATAGACAGCAAACTGTTTTTCTTACTTCTCATTAAATCTCTTACCTCATGCTGTCGTAAACATGGGTCAGACTCAGCCCTTGGTCAGGGCCCCATAATTGGTGTATTGTAATTGGCTGCCTGGAATGCCTGCCCCAGGTGTAGATAGAATAATGACCTGAAAAGCTGGCAGGGTCTCCTGGATTTTGACATTGGCTGCGTGGGATCTCCATATGTTATTGCCAGTTACTGAATCAGGAGGAAAAGGTATGAAATTTCAAGTAAAATTAGCAGAAATTCTGTGACTGGTTATCCACTGTCACTGTTCTCTTTCTGAAGGGGAAGCCTGGGTAGGATAGATCCCAGTGGTCTGAGTCCTCTGGGGACTAGACTTGGGGTGGGGGAAGAGGGAATGTTTGGAGATAAACTTTAGAGTTGAGCTGGAGAGGAAAGTCCAAAACAGAGTGTCCGAGGCAAAGAGTGCTGAAGAAACAATCAGAAACAATCAGAAATTGAGGTTGGAGGGCCAGGGAAGATGACTGTCGGAGAGACTGAAGTTCAAATCTTGATGTTGTCATGGATTAGTTTGGAATCTTGGTCAAGTTCTTAGTTATTCAGCCTTATTTTCCCCCACTCTGTTAAGCGAGGCATAAAAATAATACCTACCCCATAGCACTGTATTGGGAAAATCATATAAAAGGTTCAGTAAAGGGTCTGACATGACGTAAACGCCACCAATTTATTAATGCTGATGGTGATGAGGGTGATGATGGTGGTGGTGTTGATAAAGAAAAATTAGTATGTACGGAAACAAATTAAACTGAAAGAATTTGTACACTTAGGTTATAAGCATCTGGCTAGCCAGTGTGAATCTCCTGAGGCGTGAATATACCTGGCGAAAGACCTTCAGTTTCTTTTATAGCAGATTCAGATCTCACGATGTAATTACGTTTACACATGAGTCACTGCTCTGGGTCTTTTTCTGTGGGACTGAAATTGATCAGTAAAGACCTAAGTAGTTGTCGGCAGCGTGTCCCCCGGCCCTTGTTAGCCGGTTGTGTTACCTGCTGAGGCAGGATGGAGGCTTGTTCTGTGCCAATGCTCTGTGCTCTTGGGTGCCCATCAGTGTGGGCATTCAGCAGGGCGGACACTGATTTCCTCCTCTTTCACTTTATGGTAAGTGACCAAGTTCCAAAGACTGTTTTCTGTTAAAAAATTGTCACTCCTTCTCCATAGAGATATAAGCAGATGTCAGGCAGATCGAGGGCATGAGGGAAGAGGCACTGGTCCCTGAATAATTCCTTTTTAGCTTTGAGTATAAATTTAGGAATTGAGGGGGAACGGTACGAGCTCACAACTCTCACTTTTTACAGATATTATTTCCAAACCTTCCTGATGTTGATCCCCATAGCTGTAGGGCCAGCTCAGCACAGTAACATTTAAAAAAGAGAGAGAGAGAGAATTTTAATTGTAACATTTGTAATATGATGTATTTTTTTTTCTCGTTCATTTGGTCCCAGGCTGCCTGCTAATAAGACAGGTGTATCTACTCACTTGTGTGAGGACATTTCTATTAGGTAAGCCAAGCTCCAGCATATTCATTATATTTCTACTGATGACAAAGGGATCTCTGTCTTTTAATTAGTCTCATTCCCTGATAATATTCCTCTACAACAAATTGGATTTATATTGCCTTAAGTCCTTAGCCTTACCCCTCATTCCCCAATACACAAACCTGCCACTTAAACCAGACTTGGAGTCCTCTGCTGGCGGCAGGTGGATTCACTAAAATCTGAGCCACAGGGTCCGGGCTGACCTCATGCCTGTCAGAGGCTAAAATTAACAACACAAGAAACAACAGGTGTTGGCGAGGATGCAGAGAAAAGAGAACCCCTCTTACACTTGGTGGGAATGCAAACTGGTGCAGTCACTCTGGAAAACTGGAGATTCCTCAAAAAGTTCAAAATAGAACCACCCTATTACCCAGCAATTGCACTACGAGGTATTTACCCAAAGGACACAAAAATACAAATTCCACGGAGTACATGCACCCCAATGTTTATAGAAGCATTATTTATCAACAATAGCAAAACGATGGAGAGAGCCCAAATGTCCATCGCCAGATGAATGGATAAAGATGTGACACACACACACACACACACACACACACACAGACATAATGGAATATTATTCAGCCACCTAAAATAATGAAATCTTGTCATTTGCAATGACATGGATAGAGCTAGAGTGTATTATGCTAACTGAAATTAGTCAGTCAAAGAAAAACAAATACCATATGATCTCACTCATGTGGAATTTAAGAAAGAAAACATGAACATATGGGACGGGGGTAAAGAAAAAAAGGAGAGAGGGAAATAAGCCATAAGTGACTCTTAACGATAGAGAACAAACTAAGGGGTGATGGAGGGAAGTCAGTGGGGAATGGGCTAGGTAGATGATGGGTATTAAAGAGGGCACTTGTGATGAGCAGTGAGTTTTGTAAGTGATGAATCACTGAATTCTACTCCAGAAGCCAATATTGCATTGTATGTTAACTTAATTAAATCAATTTAAATTAAAAGTCAAATTAAAAATACATTTTTATTAAAAATTTAAATTAATTTAAATTTGATTTAAANAAAAAAGTATGTCCTGAACCCCATCTCTACCTATAGTTGGCATCAAGGAGAAATCTTGCTTCCCTAGATTTGGAGTCTAGCTACCTGCAGAGTTTCCTCGGACCCCCACATTTCATTGAGCTTCAGCCTAACCACTGCCAAGTCTATTTTGTTCAGACTTAGAAAAAAATGTCTTTGGCCTTCACATGATTAAGTAGCATGGTGTTGTTTGAAATTCAAGTGATTTGCCAACATTTAGAACTTGGGGTTCTGAGACAAAAAATATTCAGATTTCTAGCTCAGATCTAGCAATGCCCTTGCTTTTATTTTTGCACATGACAATCAGTTGGATCTGAGTAGCCACTCTCTAGTTTGGAGAGGGCAAATGCTCATTGATCCACTGTATCCACACTCGAACTGGTGCTGTAGACCTGTGAGCTCACCGCCCCCCCCACCGCCCACCCTGACCTGGTCCCTGTGATTTCGTACATTTTGGACTATACAGATGAACCCTGCATTTTGGTTCACATTTTAGTTCTGGAGCCCTGTTCAGAAACTCACCCTGCTTGGCTGGAGCATTGGCTACTTGCTGAGCCCTTGCTGACCCTCTCTCTTCCAGAGTCAGGAGAACTGCTATCTTTCTGTCCTGCTCAGGAAAGATACATGGCATTGAAATGAGAGAAACTAATCTCTTGAGTCATCAGACAGCTATCTAAGCCTCTTTCTCTCTCTCTGCACTCACTCTACGACACCTTCTTGGGTATTAATATTGTTCAAATACACAAGACCATGGCTGCACACTCTCATTAGATTTTTGGACAATGCCTTCAACAGTCTATCCTGCAGTCTGGTCAATTCCCCAGCTCCAGGGAAGACCATTCCCAGATCCCTTCCCTTGCTGCTCAGGCCACTATCAAAATCTCAGCAAGCCTTGCAGCAAAGCTCGAGGGAGCAGGACAGGGTCACAACCCAGGGACGTGACCAGTGTGTTTATGTCTCCCTAGAAAAACCACTAACTCTCATTGTTCCCAGTCTACCCCAGTTGCTGGCATCCTTCCTAACTTAAATCCTACCTCCTTTGCAGAATTTTCTTTTTTATGTATTCATTGAGCAAGATTTTTTTAAGTGTTTCTATGTGATGGAGTAAACAGGGTGACAGAGGTTTAGGGAGGACAATACAGATGAAATCTCTTCTTTAATGGGAATGTCACTGTAGTGGTAGAGTCAGCTAATGACAAAGCACAGAAATGAAAAATGATTTCAGAGAATTTTCAAGGTGCTATTAATAAAATAAGGCAATATGATGGCCAATGGGGTTAGACAGAAAGAATAGGAAATTTAGTGACTGTGTGGCGGTGACATTTGGGTTGCATGATCTTCTATCAGTTAAAATGATTTCGGTTTTAACAATCTGCTTAAATAATTGGATTTTCCTCTCACATGATAAGATTGTGAAAATTAGTAAGAGGAAACTTCATTTAAAAGGGAGTCAGGAGGCCGGAAGTGGGAGCTCTTGCACACTACCACTTCCGGTCAATTGCAGACCCAACAGGAAGAAAGGGACCTTGCAAGTCCCTACTGTTTTAGCTACTCCTTTACAATCCCAGCAGCAGGAGGAAAGGCTTTCCCTACCTTCTCCCCTCCCCCACAACAGCCCAGCCAATGAGAGACTGATGCAACTCAGCCAATGAAAAGCCACTACACTTGCAACTCCCCCAGTTTACTCCAATGCACTTTTTGCTTTTAACAGCCCTCCCAACTTCCCCCTGGCTCATGTAAAAGAACCTTGCTCTCCTTTGTTCTCAAGACTTGCTTATGGTTTCACCGCGGTTCTGTTATCCGGGGTTGCAATTCTCTGCTATTCCCGAATAAACCCATTTTTGCTGGTAAAATAACCGGCAGTTTTATTTTCTTTTAAGATTTTACTTATTTATTTGAGAGAGCGAGAGAGAGAATACTACAAGCAGCAGGAGGGGCAGAAGGAGAGGAAGAGAATGTCAGCTGACCCCACACCGAGTGCAGAGCCTGACTTGGGGCTCCATCTCAGCACCCTTAGATCATGACCTGCGCCAAAGTCAAGAGTCCCTCGGTTGCTTCACCGGCCGAGCTACCCAGGTGCCCTTGCAGTTTTATTTTTAAGGTTAATGAGATATACATAGGAGAGTTTCCAGGCCTGGCACGTTGGGGGTTTAGCTCCACCTCCCTGCAAATCTCCAGGCTGTGACTTGAGCCTGTTGGGTTCATCGTCAGGCTGGTTGAAAGATGGCAGCAGTGTTCAGGATGTCATATCCACATAGCTAGATCATCGGGAAAACAAAGAAGGGTAGCAGCTTTCCCCGTGTGTCTCTTTGATCAGCTGAAAATTGTTAGGTTCTTCTTAGATGTCCCCTCACGTTTTATTGGCCAGAATTGGGTTCTATACACCTTCCTGAACCCAACCCTGGCAAGGGGAATAGGATAACTTTGATTGGCTTGGAACAGGGGTCAGCAAACCTCTTCTGTAAAGGGCAAAAGAATCCAGTAAGCCCTCTCTTCCACCCATGGTTTTGTTTCCACCCTTCCAGTTACTGACGGTCAACCGCAGTCCAGAAACGTGATTCCCCGTCTGAGGTGTGTTAGGTCCGTAGAGCCGAATGCTACGTTACAATGCCTACGTTATTCACCTCAGCTCAGCTCATCACAAGAAGGGTGAGTACAGTACAATAAGATATTTTGAAAGAGACCACATTCATATAACTTTTGTTATTGGATGTTGTGTAAATGTTCTATTTTATTGTTAGTGGTTGTTAATCTCTTACTGTGCTTACTTTATAATTAAGTTTTATCATAGGCATGTTTGTATAGGAAAAAAAAACCCATAGCCTTTGGTTCTATCCAGTTTCAGGCATTCACTGGGGGCCTTGGAATGTATCTGCCATGGATAAGGGACAGGGGCTGCTGTGAATGTTTCAGCATTGTAGACCATGAAATCTCTGTTGTAACCACTTACTTCTGTTGTTGTAGCACAAAAGTAACCGTAGACAATATGCACTAGAATCAGTGTGTCCAATAAAACTTTATTTACAAAAGCAGGCATTGCATTTGACCATCAGGCTGTAGTTGCTGACCTCTGGCTTGCACAAATTGGGATTTGCCCATGAATAGGGTGACTCTGCCATTTTTTAGTTCAAATCTGGGCATTTTGACATTGAAGGGGGAAGGCTATTAATTTTTATACTTAAACAGTAGGCATAAACTGGGACTGTTCTAAAGGCCTGTAATGGGTCATGTGAAGCAAGTCTGAATACCTGAACACAATTGGATTCTGACAGAAGTGGGGCATGCTGCTGAATTAGTCAACAGTGTGTGCGACGAGTGATAGGAAGGGGACAGGTTCCCGCAAGAGGTGAAGGGAGAGCACAGATAAGGGAAGAGCGGGTACAATGGAAGTGATGAGCTGACAGTGAGGCTGGGACAGGGAGAGGCCCTCTGCTGGAGGGTAGTGACCATGGGGAGAGGAGAGTTCACATGTGTGTAAAGACGAGGAACCGTTCAGACCACAGAGGACATTTGGACCACGGTTAGAAAGTTAGAATTGATTCGAAGTGCATGGGAGCCACTGGTTGATTTATAAGAGTGACATCTGTTCGTGTTAGGAAGATACTCTGCTGGTGTGTGCAGAATGGCTCACAGGTGGCAAAGAGACTAGTTGGGACACAGTTATGCTACTACAGGCAAGAGATGCTCATGACTGACAAGTTAGTGGTGAAGACAGAGAGAAGTAGATTGGTCGAGGAAATACATTTTGAGGACCATCAAAAGGATTTGCAGTAAGATTGTGTATAAGTGTATGTGGGGCTGCTGTGGGTGGGGCAGGTATGAGAAAGAAATGCAGAGTAACTATACTTATATAGCATTTATTTCATGCCAGGTTTTTGCACATATTAATTCATTTGGCCCTTTTAATTATTCTCATTTTAAAATTTTTTTAAAGATTTATTTATTTATTTGAGAGAGAGAGAGTGAGCGTGCATGCACACGAGTTTGGGGAGAAGCAGACGGAGAGAATCTCAAGCAGACTGCCTGCTGAGTGTGGAGCCTGAGGCAGGGCTCTATCTCAAGACCCATGAGATTATGACCTGAGCCTAAATCCCAAATCAGACACTTAACCTACTAAGTCACCCATGTGCCCCTATTTTCACTTTTTAAATAAAGAATTGAGGCACAGAGTGGTCAAGTTATAAGTCCAAAGACACACAGCTGGTAAACGACAGTGCTAGGACCTGAACTTAGGCATTTGGCTGCAGAATCCATACTTATGCTTCTTATGCTGTTCTGTTTTCTTTTGTGCTATATGTGTTATTCTTCTGATATTGCTATGACCTAAGGATGTGGGTTGAGCCATTGGATAGAAGGAGCTATAATCAGCTGAACTGGGCGGGAACAACTCTGCCGCAGGGAACCGCTCCTTGTGAGCTGGCCCTGCAGACACAGAGATGCATTTGGCAATGTCACCCAGTAAGGACATCTGTTAATTGTGTTTATTTGTGGTTATTTGATCACGAATTGATAGTTGTTGAATTTACCACATTATTTTTGATCTTGGCTCTTTATTAGACTTGAAGTGTGTTGAGGAAAGAAGTGGCATCTTCTTCGTTAATGTACTGTATCTACCACGTAGCCCGATTATCTGCATGCATTAAATCCTCAGTAAATATTACTTTATTCGATTTGTAAAGCCCTGGACATTTAATTCTTCAATTTGGAACTTGCTAAAATTCTACGCATTGACTTTTATTTGGAGCCTAAACAGAAAACACTACTGATTTGAAAGGCTTGTCTGAATATTATAATATTCTTTAATTTAATTTTGCTTTTTCCCAGCTTTTTAGGTTTTTCAACACTCAAGTTTTTAATTTATTTAAAAAATGTCAACTGTTTTCTTTTCTGAAAAAAGTCACAGAAATAGTGCGAGGAATTCCCTTGTACTCCTCACCCAGACATCTCACCTGTTAGCATTTTGTGGAACCACAGGTGCGACGATTTATGACTGATGAGCTCTCCTTCCTCTGCAGACGCTGCTTTACTGCGCTGATTATTTTCCGCTGTCCTGTTTTTCCTCCTGTCTTCTGTGGTTGCTCTTTCTCAGACTCTCTTGCTGGCTCCTTTCCAGTCCTTTAACTTCTTGGTGTTCCTCAGGGTTCCATCCTTGTTCATCTTCTCCCAGTGACATGCTCTCCCTTCATGTTTTCAAACATAATTTATCCTGAAAAATTCGAAGCTGGTGTCTATAGTTCTNAAACATAATTTATCCTGAAAAATTCGAAGCTGGTGTCTACAGTTCTGGCATCTCCCTTGAGCTCCAGATTTCTCTATCAGACTGCTTGCTTGACTTCACCACGTTGACTAATAGACATCTTGTATTTAGTACACCTCAATATAACATGTGACTCCTTCCCTTATTGCCCCCTCCAACCGTGCCTTCACTGTATTTCCCATTTCGTTAAATAGCACCATCATTTACCCACAGTACTCAGGCTCCAAACCTCTGTTTCAATGTCCAAGCGCTCTGAGAAGTCTTTCCTGACTACCCAGTCTGAATATCTGGACCCTTCCATTTCACTGTGACTGAGATGGCAGCTCTGTGGCTGCGAGGACCTCATTTATTTTTCCCAGTGCCTACCAGACAGCCTGCCGGATAGCAGGACCCCCATGTTGTTGGTAAATGAATGGTTAATGAATGAACATGCATCTGACAAAATAAAATTCAATAGATATTTCTTACAAATCTTAGATGAGGGATTTTTAAATTTTAGGGATTTACATTTTTAAATTTCCAAAACCAATATAGGTTAGTAGTAAATACTTTTTAAGTGCATATAAATGTAATACAACGCACGGAATTTGCTTTTACTCTTCTGTAAACGTATAGCTTTGATACTTTCTTAAGAAGTATCTCTATTGAGATCTTCAGCTTTCTTCTCTCCTGGTGGCCCCTTGACAACAGAGGACCAGTTAGTTCACATCCTCCAGGCAGGAGACTGTAAGAGGCTTTTCTAGTGAATTTGACCAGTTCAGCAGGAAAGACTAAAAAATATAACACTGAAGAGATCCAAAAAAAAAAAAAAAAGGTTCAATCAGATCATTCCACTGTGAAGAGGTCCTAGTGGTGTCCACAATGTTTCCAATAAGTTTTTTAGTTTTTGTGTGTGTCTAAAATATGAGAGAACACAAAGATGGGGTCCACCATAAACATTATAAACGTTAAAGGAACTTGGAAGAAACAAATTATTCCAAGAGAAATTTTTATTTATTTTTAATTTAAAAAATTTTTTAAATAAAATTTTTTATTCAAGTATGATTAACATACGGTGTCAAATTTGTTTTAGGTGTTAATATGATGATTCAACAGTTCTATACATTTCTCAGTGTTCATCACCATGATAAATGTACTCTGATCCCCTTTATCTATCTCCCTCCTCTGCCCTTACCCCCAAACCCCATCCTGGCAACCACCAGTTCTCTGTACTTAAGATCAGGTTTTTTGTTCATTTGTTTCTTTGTTTTGTTTCTTAAATTCCACATGAGTAAAATCATATGGTATTTGTCTTTCTCTGACTTATTTCACTTGGCATAATACTCTCTAGGTCCTTCCATGTTGTTGCAAATGGCAAGATTTCATTTTTTTTTAATGGCTGAATAATATTCTGTTGTATATATATATGCTACATCTCCTTTATCCATTCATCCATCATTGGATACTTGGGTTGCTTCCATATCTTGGCTATTATAAATAATGCTGATATTTTTAAAGAAATATTTTTTAATATTTTATTTATTTATTTGAGAGAGAGAGATGGCGAGAGAGAGCATGAGCAGGGGCAGGGGAGAGGGAGAAGCAGACTTCCTGCTGAGCAGGGAGCCCGATGTGGGGCTCGATCCCAGGACCCTAGATCATGATCTGAGCCGAAGGCAGATGCTTAACTGACTGAGCCACCCAGGTGCCCTAAAAAAATATTTTTAAAAATAAATAAACAAAACCCACCCAACCCTGATGAACAGGAGTAAAATCAAATAACATTTTGACAGCAAAATAAAGCTTTAGGAAATTAAAACTATAATTGCAGAAAGGCAGAATTTAAAAGAACAACTGGACAATCGATGAGGCTATTATCTCAGAAAGTAGAGTCAAATCTCAGATGGGAAAGAGAGAGAAAAAAAGAATTAGAGGAAGAGACTAGGAAGTACAACAGCAGAGAAGAGTTTCAGGAAAAGAGAAAATGGACAAGGAGAAGGAAGATGAAATAATTCAAGAAAATGAAGGAAGATCTAGAATGGAAGGGCCCATGAACAACTCCTGGTGCCAGAGTTGAGAGGCCCACTGAGTACCCTGCAGAATGGATGAAAATAAACCCACACCTCATGGTGAAATTTCAGAACACATGGGAAAAGAGGGAATCTTCTTCTTCTTTTTTTTTTAAAGATTTTATTTATTTATTTATCATGGGGGGGAGGATCGGAGGNGAAAAGAGAAAATGGACAAGGAGAAGGAAGATGAAATAATTCAAGAAAATGAAGGAAGATCTAGAATGGAAGGGCCCATGAACAACTCCTGGTGCCAGAGTTGAAAGGCCCACTGAGTACCCTGCAGAATGGATGAAAATAAACCCACACCTCATGGCGAAATTTCAGAACACATGGGAAAAGAGGGAATCTTCTTCTTCTTTTTTTTTTAAAGATTTTATTTATTTATTTATCATGGGGGGGAGGATCGGAGGGGCAGAGGGAGAGAGAGAATCTCAAGCAGGCTCCGTGCTGAGTGCAGAGCCCGATGCAGGGCTCCATCTCAGGAGCCTGAGATCATGACCTGAGCTGAAATCAAGAGCAGACACTTAACCAACTGAGCCACCCCGATACCTCAAAAGAGGGCATCTTAAAAGTTTTCCCAGGAAATAAAACAAGTTTATGCAAAGAACAGAGAGTTTGAATGGCAAAGTGTTTTTCAAGAGAGACACAAGGAACTGGAAGACACTGTAGAAATGCCTTCAAAATTTCTGGGTGAAAATAATTTCCAATTTAGAATTCTATATTCAATGTCACTATCAATTAAGTGTGAGTGTAGAGTAAAGGTATTTATAGACAGGCAAAAAAAAAATACCTCCTTTTCTTCAGGAAGCTACTAGAGGATGTGCTCTGCCAAAAATACAGTAATAAAGCAAGAAGGAGGAAGAAATGGAATCCAGGAAACAATAGAACCAACATACCAGAAAGATCTTCAACAGAACAAGAAAGATCAAAAGAAAAGCTACAATAGAGCATACATCTCCAGGAAACACTTCTCCAAAAGATTAACATGAAAGAACACTTTATGTTTTTGGATATCTTGAGATGATTTCCCACCACTGGAAAAGAAGATGATGAAAAGAGCAGGATGTGGAAAATGATGCCCTCCTCCCTTCCTCTAAAAAAAACTCAAAAAACAAACAAACAAAAAAACCAAACAAAAAACAAAACAAAAAACCCAACCAAACAAATAAACAAATAGAAACAAGACAATAATAATGTCAGAATAAAAAGTTGACCTTGGAAAGTTAAACTACTGCTTGGCTCTCAGTAACATTTACATAAAAATAACAATGTAAACATTGATCAAGTAAAAATTAAGAGATTGAGCAAAATGGGTGGAAGGGGTCAAAAGTTATAAAAGATCTTCATCTGGAAAAATCATTAATGACAGCAATGGGGATGATATGCATGATAGCATGGTGACCGTATTTAATAATACTGTCTGGCATATTTGAAAGTCTCTGAGAGAGTAGATCTTGAAAGTACTCATCACAAGAAAAAAGACTTTTTGTAACTATTTATGGTGACATGTTATCTAGTCTTACCGTGGTGACCATTTTGCAGTAAACAAATATTTATATATACCACGTTGTGTACCCAAAATGAATAGAATGTTATATGTCAGTTACAGCTCAAAAAACTTTTGAGGGATAGAGTGAAGGGATTGTAAACGAAAGCTTAATTTGGATTTTTTTTATGGGAAAGAATCCGTAGATCTTACAACTGAAAGAAATCAATAAGTAGTAATGTAAGCAAGTTGTTTAGAAATGCGGAGGTAACTACTGAAAGAATCAGCTCAGAGGTTTGAAGGTTGCTCCTAGGAATGAGGAAATGTGCAGGTGGGTGGCATGGGAGGGTCCTTAGTTGTAACAAGGTTTGTAGATGCATTTGACCCTCTTACTCTCTGCATGTGTATACATTATGATAATAAAAATTTAATGAAAACAGCTAAAAAGAGCTACTAGAGAGAAATTTCAGTTCATAGTAGTAAGAGAACCAAAAATACCTGGGGATAACCATGAAAAAAAATGTGTTGCTGTTATGTGAAGAAAATGGCAACACTTTCCATAAGGAAAAAAATATATACAAATTAACAAAGAAACATAGAGTATTCCTGAGGAGGAAGACCATTTTAATATTGTCTATTCTTTATTTATAGTTTTAAGACAGTATCAATTAAAATATTATGAGAGGTTTTGGAGACTTTGGTGAAATGATATTAAATTTAATCTGGGAAATAAATATAATTTCGGGAAAAAAAAGTGAGATAATGGGGAATCTGATTTTTCAAATATTAAGAGGTATTAAGAGGTATTTGGAAGTTAAAATTAAAGCAGAGTGAAGGGCGCCTGGGTGGCCTTCGGCTCAGGTCATGATCCCAGGGTCCTTGGATGGAACCCTATGTCAGTTAGGCTCCCTGCTCAGCGGGAGGCCTGCTTCTCCCTCTCCCACTTCCCCTGCTTGTGTTTCCTCTCTCCCTGTCTCTCTCTGTCAAACAAATAAAATCTTTAAAAAAAAAATAAAATTAAAGCAGACTGGAACTGACACCTTACCCAAGAGACAGTACAATGGAAAAGAGTAAATAGCTTTGAAAAAATCCCATAGTTTACATAAGAACTTACATAATTATTTAAAACATCAAAAATGATGTTTTAAAATTTGATATTTGAAATATTAGGCTAGGTCTTATGATATATTAGAAAATATATTTTCAAGGGATTAAAGTGTGAAATGTTTAAAACTGAAAATATTATAGGAAAGATAAGCAATACTTATATTGATCACGCGTTTAGGTGAATTTTCTAAGCATCAAAGCCAATGGAAGTAATCCCACTACAAAGATGACTGGGTTGCACTGCATAAAACTGAGACGTTTGGAATGTTAAAACAGAGTACCCTATGCTTGCTCAAGTCTCTTGCTGTGACTTTATGGTGGGCTGGCTTATGCTGGTGACTCCCCACCCTGTCAGTGGCGTGCACTTTACCTGAACTTGTCCTGCCCCCCACCCCAGTCTCTCTTCCTCCACCTCCTCTCTGCCTTAGCTCTCATTCAATTTCTTCATTTTTAAATTTTTAAATAATTTAGTTTTTAAATAAAAATTATATATATTTAAGATATACAACATAATGATTTGATATACATCGTGACATGATTACTATGGTCAAGCTAATTAACAGATTATGTTCTCACGTAGTTAGCAGTGTGTGTGTGTGGTTAGAGCCCCTGAAAACTTAATCTGTCAACAAATTTCCAGCATTCATGGCTTTCTTGTTAACTATAGTTATGGTGCTGTGCGTTGGATTTCTAGACTTACTGCAACATCCTCCGTAACTGCAACTTTGTACCTTTAAACCAACATCGCCATTTCACCTATCTCATCACCCCCTGGCAACCACAGTTCAACTTTCTGGTTCTCTCTATCCAACTTTTTTAGATTCCACATTTAAGTGAGATCATGCAGATTTTTTTCTTCTGAGTCTGGCTTATTTCACTTGGCCCAGTGTCCTCCAGATTCTGTTTGTTTGCTTGGGCGGGCATAAACCCCCAGCTGTCTCTTACTGGAGATGGGCATGGGAAAGCGGGTAAGGCCAACCCTCTGGGTTTTTCAGGGTATTCCCTCTATTGAGGTGGTCTTCCTGTTCATGTTCACCCTTCCTCTAATCAGTACGACCCTCCCTGGAGGGCTCCTGGGTGGATGGGTTTCCTCTGGTGCTTACTCCCCTCTTGAATTTCTGGGCTGTGGGTCCTCCAGTTTGTTTCAGTTATCAACATGCTTCCATCAATTTTTTAATTTATTTTTTAAAGCTTTATTGAGTTATAATTGATATACCGCAAAATGGCACATATCCAATGTATACATTTTGATGAGTCTGGACATACGCCTCATTTATTTTAATTTTTTTAAGATTTTACTTATTTAAGAGAGGGAGCACAAGCAGGGGGAGTGGCAGGCTGAGGGAGAGGGAGAAGCAGGCTCTCCACTGAGCAGGGAGCCCAATGTGGGACTCGATCCCAGGACCCTGGGATCATGACCTGAGCTGAAGGCAGATGCTTAACTGACTGAGCCACTCAGGCGCCCCGATGTCTCATTTATTTTTGTTAGGAAAAAAAAAAATCTGTTGAAGTTTCTCCTCTGCTGCTGCTCCCCTTGTGTTCTTTTTGTTCCTCTGATTTTATTTCCTCTTTTACTGCTGTATCATAATTTTAGTGGGAACTCAGGAGGGAGGGAGAAAAACACTGTTGGCTCAATCATCTGGAACCAGTAGTATTTTTAATAAATGTTGTAGGAATATTTGATTTAATGGAAATGGAAGCATGTTCTGCAACATTTAAATAAAATGCCAAATAATGAAATGATTCTAATAAAAATTAACATTTCACAAACAGATGTTGTTATAAATCGATATAAAAAACAGTAATGAGGTGAGCCTAGATGGCTCAGTTGGTTAAGCATCCAACTCTGGGCTGCAGCTCAGGTCAGGATCTCCTGTGTCTTGAAATTGAGCCCTTAGGCTCTGTGCTCAGCAGGGAGTCTGCTTGAAGATTCTCTCTCTCTGCCCCTCCTCTCACATACTCTCTCTCTTCCTAAAATAAATAAATCTTTTAAAAAAAAAACAGTAATGACTCAGTAGACTACCAAGGCAAAGAAATAAACTGAAGAAATTCAAATAACCAATAAGTTTTGGGAATATTTTAAAACTAATTAACTAAATACATTTATGTAATGAAGTATTCTTTTTCATGTGTTAAACTGAAATTTTAAAAATTTCATGTTACTTAATATTGAGTGCTGGGAGGTGACCCCTTCACAGACTACTAGTGGGCATGCGCATTTAAAAGTCTGGAAACACTTAAGCAAGATGTATTAAGGACACCTTCCAATATTTCCTTTTTTTAATCAGGGGCTCCACTCCTAGGTATCTACCTTATAAGGACAGTATGAAATGTGGATAAATCATTGCAACATTACTAGTCTAATAGAGGAAAAAAATGGAAACAGCCTCTATAGCCAGCGGGGGTAGAACTTAAAAATAAATCATAATAAATCCATGCACTGACTCTTATGTAGTCATTAAAAGAATATTTCAAAGAATATTTAATCTCATTAGAGACTATACATGATATGTTAGATTTTAAAAAGTTACTTAAGATCCAAATTATGTGAGTGATTAAGGTTTTCACTTTTGGAAAAAAATATGTATATAAAAAGACTTCCTTGTTTCCCTAAAATGGAATGTCCAGCCTTTTTGCTTCCTTAGCGTTGCATATTTAGAACTGGTTACACTTTCTACTAGAGTGTATTTGCCTTGGTTGACAATGAGCTCTTTGATAGAAGGGGTGTGCTTCATTATTCTTTGTTTGTGATTCTCATCAGGGGACCTGACATATAATATATGTTTCATAGCTATTTGTTGAATTATGAAATGAAGGGATTAATGAATGAATGATTGATTGAATGAAAAGGTGTATAACATTGCCCTGGAAATGGAGAGCTGGTTGGGTGGTGGTGGGGTCTAGTGCAGGGTGAATGGGGAGGTAAAAAGAAACAGAAGGAATAGGAGTGAAGATATATCTTTGGCAGAAGGGCAATAAAAGGAAATTCAGTTAAGCTGGGCTATGTAGAGAAATAAAGACAAAGAAACCAAGAAGGGATAATAGAAATGCATCATGATATTGTAGAAAATCATGGGCTTTTAAATCAGAGGTATCTGGGCTTAACTTTTAAGTTCATCTCTTGTTGGCAATGTAATTGTACAGTAGAAAACAGACCTGACAGTTCTATCCTAGTGGAGATGAAATGACATAACCTGAAAATTTCTTGGTGCTGAGTAGGCCCGTGACAGACCAAAAAAGCAACAGATTCGAGGAGACAGAGACACAAAGAAAGAAAACTCTTTCGGTGAGATATAGAATCAACACAAAGTATTAGGAGTAAAAAGTCTTGTTTCAGGGAAGAGTTACTATAAAAGCCACTCTCTTGGATAATAAGGAGGCATGCATTTTTGCTGCTGTACCATCCTGTTCTCAACACCCCACCATTTGTTTGCTGCCAGTAAAACAAATTATATCAGCAGCAAATAGGTAAAAATCAAAGTTCACAAAGAGCCAAGTCTATAAAACAAAATCCTTTTACATTAGGTTTCATTGCCTGTTGTGGTATTTACTCAAATTATATCTCACCAGAGTCCAAAACACGTATTAAAAATAATTATTTATGTTTCTTGATTTTTTTTTTAATGGGAGGGTACATTGTGTCTCTTCATTGGTGCAAGGGGCAGTGGAATGGACAGGTAAACATTGGTTGTGTTTTTGAGCCCAGCCAAGTGTTAAAGGCTGTATCTTGCAGTCATCCCCACATCCTTGTCAATGAGATAGTTTGGTTGAGCCTGGGCTTTGAAGACACATGGTTGTGGGTTCAGATCTCAACCCCAGTACTTACTAGCTCTGGGACCTTGAGACTGACTGCTAAGCTATGGAGTCACATTGCTTTCATCTGGGAAGATCATTAATGACAGCAATTTCCTAGAATATTGTAAGAATTAATGAAATTTATATAATCTTCCTAGCATTCCCAGTATTGCTTGGCTCTAGTGAGAATTTTGGGCTTTAGATGTTCTTTATAAGTTTGGGTGGCATACAGACATTTGAAGAGAAATTGTTTAAAAATGCTTATCCATGTATCATTGCAATTGATACATTTTCCAGGTTTTGATCTGGATTTTTCTGGGCAATCCTGCAAGGGATGTTTGCCTGCTTCCTTAGGATTTTATGATGACTGTCTTGCTTGCTTGTTCTCCAGTTGAGACAGAGGCAGTCAGGAAATATTTCACCAGGGTGGAAAAGTGAGCATCCATTTCTGACAACTAGCAATTCCCTTCTTCAAGTGCATCTTTTGGATGTAAACAGAAGAGTTAGAAAAGTACGTAGACCTCATTCATCACTGCTTCAGAGAAGCGGATTCTATCATTCTGGAATCAAAAATGAACATTCAACTCGAGAAGAAAGAAAGAAATCAATTATACTGGTGGCATTAAAGCATCATAACAAAGAAACTAAGAAGCACAGAAAGAGATCTCATATTTTCTTTAAGTTGAAGCAGCCAAGCTTCCATTTTTTATTCCTGGAAAGAACATCAATGAGATTGATTAGGAAAGGCTAATAGAATGTTAAAATTATACAGCATTTTTGCAGCTTGACTGTAATTTGTATACACAATGGGCTATTACCTATGCATTGTTCTATGGAAGAAAAAAATAAATTAATTGCTTCTTCCCTTCCCTCCTCCTTTCTAAAAGCCTGATCAAGTGATTTATCTTTAAACTTACTGCAATGAGTAGTTTCATTATCATTTTTAAATTTTTAGTTGTTTTCTTTAGGGAAGGTGATACCAAATTAACAAAAAAGTTTTTGGTTTTCAAAGTTCTCTTTGGGCATAGCAGCTGCTGGAGGATTAGTATGATTCATACTAAATCTTTCTCCGAACAGTCTATTTGGAGTTTGGATTTTTAAGAGAGCAAATTAGTATCCCCATGACACAATGTTTAGAACAATAAAGAGGGAATTGGGTTTAAGAATTTTCATCCTCAGTATTTATCGGTGTATAACTGTATCTGATATATCCACCAAGTACAGACTGTTCTCGCCACTCTTGGTTAAAGCCTTGGCACTCCGCCTTAACGGACCTCATGACAATCCTCTTTGGGAGAATTTTGGAAAATCACTCAGCCAGCAAGCATTTACTGAGAAGCCACTTTGTTCACTGTAGTCTGTAAAGACTCTGAGCCAGTCCAGGGCACTCATCACATAGCTCACTCTATTTTAGCCCCAGGAATGATCTCTTCCCTGTGGATAGCCCTGATCTCAACCCTAAGTGATATGGCAGAAGTCTAAAGGATCTGCTCACAGGCAGATGCATCCACGCTCCAGCACTGACAAAAAACTTTACTGCTATGGGACATCGGGTAAATTAGTAGTGGAAAATGCAGAGAGTATGAACTCTTTGGCAACTATGTCTTCCTTAGAGTCTGGATTAAATGTCCCTCCTCTGTCCTCCCTTCGGAACTTATAAATACTTTTATCACATGCACTTTTGGCTTATTGGAGTTGTTAATCTGCAAGGCTAGTTCCTCTGTTAAACCGTAAGATCCCTGAGACTCAGGTCTGTGCCTTATTCATCTTTGTAACCTGAGCACTTAGCGTGGTGGTATGTACCCCCTAGATCCTGAATCATCTTGGAAATTGAGTGTTAGTGTAAATCAGGTTACTGGAATTCAGAGCCATGAAGTGTTAGCCATGGAAATGACTGAGAGTCCATGGTGATGCACCATGATATATAACCAGTTTCCTACTGAGACGTTTGTGTTTTATGAAATTTTTACTATTATGGATAATACCATATCGATTATATTTGTGTTTATATTTTGCAAACATATGTAATTATTTCCTTAATATACCTGTGTGTCTGTGTGTATATGTGTGTGTAAGCAGTGGTATGTTTGGGTCTACTGATTTGCAGTGTAGAACGTTGACGTAAATCACCACTCTGCCCTCCAGAAACATCATATACTCTCACTAAAAGTGCATACTGTCTGTTCCCCACACTTTTAAAAAATGAACATTAGATATTTTAAATCATTTAAAGTATTTTTCCAAACTGATAAATACAGATGATAACATCTTGCTTTTTTATATGCATTTCTAAATATAGTTGACTGACTTGTATATTCGTTGGCACTGACATTCTTTCATGAATTTGTGTTCTTTACCCGGTTTTCCTTTAATTGTAATGGTTTATCTTTTTCTTACTGATTTGTCATATAAATGGAATCATACAATATGTAGTTTTTTGGTTGGATTTCTTTCAATTAGGAAAATGCATTTGAGCTTTACCCCTGTTATATATAAATCAATAGTTTCTTACTTTTGTTTTTGATAAACAGTACTCTGTGTATGGCTGTACCACAGTTTGGTTGTACATTTAGCAATGGAAGGACATGGGGGTCGTTCCCCATTTTTGGCTACCCAGCTGAAGGTGCTATAAACCTTTACGTAAGCTTTTTGTGTGAACATACGTTTTTATTTCTGTTGGGTATATACCTAGGAGAGGTTTTGCTGGATCATATCATAAATGTATCTGACTTTTTTTTTTAAAGATTTTATTTATTTATTCTACAGAGATAGAGACAGCCAGCGAGAGAGGGAACACAAGCAGGGGGAGTGGGAGAGGAAGAAGCAGGCTCCCAGCAGAGGAGCCTGATGTGGGNCGTGAACATACGTTTTTATTTCTGTCGGGTATATACCTAGGAAAGGTTTTGCTGGATCATATCATAAATGTAATCTGACTTTCTAAGAAGCTGCCAGAAAGTTTTTGAATGACTATATAATTTTACATTTCCACCATCAGAGAGTTACAGTTACTCCTCATCCTTGCTTTAATAGAGTAATTAAAAAAAAATTTTTTTTTTCCGGGTGCTTGCGTGGCTCAGTTGGTTAAGTATCCAACTCTTGATTTCGGCTCAGGTCATGATCTCAGCATCATGAGATCAAGCCCCACATGGGGCTCCGTGCTGGGTGGGGAGCCTGCTTAAGATTCTCTCTCTCCCACTCCCTCTGCCCTCCCCCTCCGCACTCACACAATCTCTCTCTTTAAAAAAAAACTTTTTTTTTTTTAGTTACTATAATGGGTGTTAGTGGTAACACATTGTGAGTTTAATTTAAATTTTCCTAATGACTAATAATGTGGAACATCTTTTCGTATACTTACTTGCCATCTTTATATCTGTTTTGGCAATATTTCTATTTAAATCTTTTGCTTATTTTCTTTAATTGGGTTGTTTTCTCATTTTTTGAGTTTTGAGAGTTGTTTACATATTTTCAATACAACTTCTTTGTTATAAATATGATCTGCAAATATTTTCTTCCAGTCTATCACTTGTTTTCTTATTCTCTGAATGGTGTCTTTGAAAAGTTGAAGTATAGCCGACACAGAACGTGCACGGTGTTCAGGTATGCAGCATAATGATGCTGTGCTCGCCCCAGGGTACCTACCATCTGTCACATACAATATGATTGCCGTACTATTGACTATATTTCCTCTGCTGTGCCCTTTATTCCCATGACTTATTCATTTCATAACTGGAAGCCTGTATCTCCCACTCCCCTTCATCCATTTTACCCATCTCCCCGATTTCCTCCTCTCTGGCAACCATCAGTTTGTTCTCTATGGGTCTGTTTCTGATTTTGTTTGCTTGCTTTATTTTTTAGGTTCCACATATAAGTGAAGTCATATGGCATTTGTCTTTCTCTGACTTATTTCATTTAGGATATACCCTCGAGGTCCATCCATGTTGTTGCAAATGGCAAGATCGCTTCGTTCTTTAAAGCCGAGTAATATTCCTCTGTGTGTGTGTGTGTGTGTTTATACACCTTCTTTATTCATCTATTGAAGAGCACGAGGGTTGCTTCCATATCTTGGATATTGTAAATAATGTTGCAATAAATATAGGGGTGCATATATCTTTTCAAATTAGTATCTTCATTTTCTTTGGGTAAATTAGTATTTTCAGTTCTAGTGTAATTATTGAATCATATGATATTTCTATTTATAATTTTTTGAGGAAACAATGCTGTTTTCCATAGTGGCTGCATCACTTTGCATTTCCACCAAAGTGTATGAGGGTTCCTTTTTCTCCACATCCTCACTAACACTTGTTATTTCTTGTCTTTTTGATGTTTGCCCTTCTAACATGTATAAGGT
>NC_048230.1:19112776-19149092 GCF_002007445.2 Ailuropoda melanoleuca | reverse complement strand
CTGAACATAGCCTGTGTCTTCCCTTAGGAAGGGAGCCCATCCAGAGACCCTGCCCAATCAAGGAGCATAGACTACTGCCCCACCCAACCAGAGAGCCCAGCCAGCAACCTCACCCAGTGACTTAGCACAGCCAAAGGTCTACCCAATCACAAAGCCCAGTTTGTGTCCCCATTCAATTTTGGGACACAACCTGTGGCTCCTCTCCTGCCATTTACAATAACTTGGATGAATCTTGAGAGTATTATGCTATGAGAAATAGCCACAAAGAGAAACACAAATATTATGTAATTTCACTTATCTATGAACTCACGGAAACAGAGTAGATTGGTGGTTGCCAGGGTGAGAAGATGGGGGATGTGGGTGAAGTTGGTCAAAGGGTACAAGCTTCCAGTTATGAGTTGAATGTGTGCTGGAGATTTAATGTACAGCATGGTGACTAAAACTAACAATACTGTTTTATAAACTTGAAAGTTGCTAAAAGATACATCTTAAAAGTTCTCACCAAAAAAAAAAAGGGTAACCATGTGAGATCATTGTCTTAATTTACTTTATTGTAGTAATCATTCACAATATATTTATCAAATAATCACACTGGACACTTTAAATTTATATAATGCTATGTGTTAATTATATCTCAATAAAGCTGGAAAAAATAAAAATTAAGGTAAGGATCAAAATTATTTTATTAAAATACCACTGTGTTCCCCAGTGAATTGCAGTGGTATTTGCCATCAGGTGACCTTGTATGAATGGTTCTGTGTCTAGATTCAGCATTTTCTCCCATTGGTTTGTCTATCATTGTATCAATACCTGTGTGATTGTTTTTAATTGCTCTCTTTTCACACTTTTGGCTTATTTCTGGGATATCTATTATATTCCATTAGTCTATATGTCTGTTTTTATGTTGACGCCAAGCTATTTTGATTAATACTATAGATTTATAATGTATTTTGAAGTCGGGAAGTGTGATGCCCGCAGCTTTGTTCTTGCTAAGATTGCTTTGGCTATTTGGGGTCTTGTGGTTCCGTATGAAGTTTAGGGTTGTTTTTTCTATTTCTGTAGAAAATGCCATTGAAATTTTAATAGGTATTGCATTGAATCTGTAGATTGCTTTGGGTAATACGAACATTTTAACAATATTAATTCTTCCAATCCATGAACATGGATGTTATTCTATTTATTTGTATCTTCTTCAATTTTTTTTCAACAATGTGTACATGCAAGTAGGGAAGGCTAATACTGGACATTCTCTGTATTATATTCTGTGCTCAGTATTGATGTAAAATGCATCAGGTAAACGATGCAAAAGAGTAAGATAAGAGTATTTGGTTTTTGTCAATCTTCACCTTCTGGGAAGTCACATAGCATTACTGGACCCCAGGTTTTGTTTTTGTTTTTGTTTGCTGGTTTGTTTGTTTCTTTACCTCTAGAATGTAATGTATGTGGTACACATAACTTGCTGATTTTTGTGATCAGGTGAATAACAAATAATTTTAAATACACATACACACAAACACACACAAAGACACACACTTTGTAAATGGCAAAGCCCTATACCAAAATAACATGTTACTGGTAAAGATAACTTTCCTTTTACTAAATTCTGGGGCTAGATGTCTAGAGACTTTTTCTTAACCTTATTTTACTGCTGGCTCTCTGATTCAATAACAGGATTAGACCTAGAAAGCCAAGGTGGTGTGAGAAGGTAGATTACACGCATTTTTTCTTCTATCAGATGCTCCTTTTCATGAACAAGAGGGCATATTCCCCTGAAGCTAAATCTGTAGGAATTGTACACATGTTTCCCAAAATAAAGCTGTGTGGGAAGTAATTGCAGACCTCCTGTTTGCTAGCTAATTCATCTCCGTAATTCAGAAACCCCTGGCATGGTTAGTATCATTCATTTGTACCAATAAAGTCCAGTACATCCTGCCACAGAATTCTTCCAGGTGTCATAAAGGGACTCAGGTACTTTGAATGCCATATGCTGGCAATAAGTCTAACCTAATAGCCAAGCCCATGGTCCCCTCATTGCTTTTAAGTCATTCCTCAGCATCACAGGGACCCCTTCAAAACTACCATTTAGCTGTCACACATGTCAGCAGACGAAAGCTACAGGATGATAAATGACCAACCGCATCACCAAACACATCTTGGGCCAGTATGCTCTCTGCCAACTCTCTTTCCCTGAAAATGCAGATCTTATGCTGCGTTTAGATGGTGAAGTGGAAGGCAACACTGTCAATGAAACTGCCTTAGCAGACCCTTTCTCTTATGAACATCCCCACCTACTTGGCTCACAAGGCCAAGGATGCTAGTCTTCTTGAAGACACAGGGTGACAGGAAAGATTTAGTAGGGGGCAGCCGGTCAGGGCCCTGGCAATGAGCAAATGGAATCCTGACTCTCCTAGATAAGTCGTAATCCCTGTGAGAGATTTAACATGGCCTGAGATGGGCCTGTTGCCTTTACTGGAGTCAATTGTTAGCTTGGTGTTCCTGGTCATGCCCTGTAGTTGATCCAAGTGACCTTTTGACTTAAAACACCCTTTCTCCATTGCTTCAAGTTCATGATATCACCATCACTTCTCTGACCTCATCTCTTACCAGTCAGTTGACCCCTGTCTCCCTGGCCTCTTTATCAGTCTCCAAACCCACCAACCTGCTCTTGCCCCAGGGTCTTCACTGTTGCTCTTCTCTGATTGAAATGTTCTCCTCGATATGTGTAAGACTGGCTCTATCCTTTTTTTTTTTTTTTAAAGATTTTATTTATTTATTTGACAGAGAGAGAGGCAGCCAGAGAGAGAGGGAACACAAGCAGGGGGAGTGGGAGAGGAAGAAGCAGGCTCATAGCGGAGGAGCCTGATGTGGGGCTCGATCCCAGGATCCCAGGATCATGCCCTGAGCCGAAGGCAGACGCTTAACGACTGAGCCACCCAGGCGCCCCAGACTGGCTCTATCCTTGGTGTGTCGATGTGTCAGAAATACCACTCTCTCCATTTCCCTTTCCCTGTTTTATTTTTCTCCATAGCAGTCATCACTGCTTACTTATATACTACTTATTAATTGCTTTGTTTATCAGCTGTTTGTTCTTGTCCCTGCCTTTGGAGTTCCACGAGCGCTGGGGTTGTGTCTGTTTTTGCACTGCTGCCATAGAGAAGCAATTCAAATATCGTCAAATATTGAAGCAATGCAACCTGTTCCTTAAATCTCAGCTAACATGCTCCTTACTTCATTAAGCCACCTCTCATCCCCAACCTCTAACTTCGGTTCTCTCCTCCCTTCCTCTGTCTCTATAACACTTTATTAAGACATTGAACACTTTTTTACCTGATCATATGCCTAGTTGTTCAACAGATAGTAACTATTACCATTTCATCTTCTTGATTAGACTATAAGCTCCTCAAGGATGTGGGCTGTTTGATTAAAGTTTGAATCCCCCATAATCCTTTGACTTATGTTAATTAAGTATTAGGGGAATAAATGAATGGCTTTAACGTAATAAATTCATTCATTTACTCATTTACTCATTTGTTTAGCAAGAGCCTACTGGTCACAGCTCTGGGCCCCGGGGAACAACTTTGAACAAAACAGAGAAAAAAAAAACAACATTGGTAAGTCATAAATTAAGTACCTGTATTTTACTGAGTATTTTACGTAAGTTATTGTTACCTGCGTCTAATCCTTATGATAGTTCTATATGACAGATATTATTATTCCTATTAAATTATGAGTAAACTGAAAACACTAAGCTATTGAAGGGTATTGTTTCTGGATTTAATCTCCATCTCTCCAATCCCAGTGTACATGTCGGAAGAAATATGCCATGTATTCTAGCTTTGTGCAAAGTCCTAATGTCTGAGAACAAGTCACTTTGGGACTTCTGATGATGATGTTTGGATGACACTGACCAGGGTCTGTTGTGAGCAGAGGATGTTTGCTGATTTGGAATAACTGCTTCCACATACCCACTCTCAGAGCTCCTGTGAGGAGGAGCGGCCTAGAGGCAGTGGTGCTGTCTGAGTGGACATTCCCCATGTTCCAAATGAGATCTCTTGTGGTTTCCAGCCCCTTTCTAGGCTTCAGCGGGAGTTTCCGTCAATGGCTCACGTCTGTGGTTCCTCTTTGGAGGCCACTTTCAAGCCACCAGAGCCACTTATGCCTCAGGTACAAAAAGTGGAAGGTACCCAAGCATTTGTCTCCTCTTCATGCCCACTTCCAGGGCTGGTCAGGCTGCGTGTAAGTTCTAGAAATGTGCCTGAAATTTCACCCTTGCTTAACCTCTTCCCTTTGCCTTTTTTTTTTTTTTNTTCTTTTTTTTTTTTTTTTTTTTTGCTTTCCCCACTCTCTGACTGCGTTTTCCTCCTATTTACTTAATGAAATCACTGGCTCACAAATCTTATCTCAGGGTCTGACTTGAGAAATGCAGCTGAAGATAGTCTCCTGGTTGAAAACATGAAAGAAAATGTTTTCCTAAGAAAGGGAAAGTATTTGCCTCCTGGACTCAGTTCTGCCTTTTTGGAGGAAGCTGCTTGGTGCTGGGTCAGGACTGGTTTTTGAGGGTGTCCCTTGGCTGTCTCTTAGGTAGCAGTCCTCATGTAACCCCTGATTGGCAGGGAAAACAAATTGGACTTATTTATTTAGATGTTGTCTGTGGTTACCCCAAATACACACACACGCACACACACACAGCCAATCAAATAAGTATTGAAAAACTTATTTTTAAGTCCATTCAGTCATCCTATCCAGCATTTATTGAGCATTCTGCATTTCCTAGCATTATACAAAAATAAGATGTAATTCTCACTGTTGAGAAACTCACAATATGCGAGGCAGGACAGACATGTGATTAATAAAACACAGTGCAGGTGGAGGAGTGCTACAGGGAGGGTCGGTATAAAGTGCCAGAGACCAGAAGAGGGAGCTATAAATTCTGGTAGGGGACTGGGTGTTATATGCAAGTAATCAATCATGGAACTTTACATCAAAAACTAGGGATGTACTGTAAGGTGACTAACATATAATAAAAAAAATTATTTAAAAAAATTCTGGTAGGGGGGAAAAAAGGGAAAGATTTCAATGAGGAGATGACACCTGAGCTGGTCTTGGAAGGAAGGAGAGAAATTGCCGAGAGAGAGTTTTGCCTAGGTAGAGAGAACACCGGGAGTAATAGAAGCATAGTTTATTGAAGGATTCACTTGTAGTGTTTGTTGCTGTTGCTGTCCCCACTCCCACAACACTTCTTTCCATTTTTAAGAAGATAGCCAAACAAACAAACAAATAAATCAATCCAGGGAGTTTTGCCTTTGGGGTGGAAAGATGTTATCTGAAAGCAACCTCCTTCCAGTGGGAGGGATGCTGGTGGGAACGTGTGAGAAGTGGGGATGCAGAGCTGGGGTGTCTGTGGGGAGGGAGGGTTGGGGCCGTTGAGGTCTGCAGACTCCATGGGTTTGGACAGCGGGCATGTCACCCGTGAGTAAGGACACCATAGCGGAGCTCCTCTGAATACTCTGCTCAATATAAAACTTTAAAGAGCCCTAGGGGAGGGGGTGGGTGGGGAGACAGCCCCATAACGACGATTAACTGGGTAAAATGGGTGCAACATTAGGTTCCATTTGATTCAAAGTGAACAAAGAAACAAGTTATTTCTTGCATATAAGTTTACCTAGTAAAATTCAATACTTATTTCTGGCTCGGTGCACATGAGGAACTTCGAGTGGTTTGCATGGCCTGCATGTGGGATAAAAGGGGAGTTTGGAAAGTGGGATGGGAGGTGGGTTGTAAAGCTTTTGTGTGCTGTGATTGTTTTATGCACGGATAAAAGCCATTACAAATCTTTAAGTAGAAAAATGTAACAGGCTCATGACAGTGCTTGGGATGGAGTCAAGATTCGGGGGGAAGACGTCTGCACAGGGGTCACCGTGACAGGCACATGCGATATGAAAAGGTAGATCTGTCCTTGCCTCAAAGGCTTACCATTTTTCCGGGGAAATGAGACTTATTCTAAAGAAAGGTATGTAACTGTTCTTGAGGAAAGAGTGACTATCAGAAGCTACTTCCAGCTCCTGGTTTGTTTTCTACCCCTTGTTGCACTGTTAGAATTGGCCACTGAGTAGAAGAATCAACCCTACGGTGGTGGCTCCATCAGACCGAGCTGTTGGTTAGGGGCCTGGATAAAGTCATCTTGCCCAGTCCTTGGATATAAAGTCTGAGCCTTGACCTCTGGGCCTCCACATGCCTTGCCCTGTTTTACCTGAGTCTACCTCTGCCAGCCTGACCCAGACTTCACTACTGAATGAGTCATAGATGGACATGGGGCCCCCGTGCTGTAGCACTCCATACCTCCTGGGTTGGTTCACTCCTATGGACGGGGTCTTCAGCCCTCGACATCCATAGACTACCCTTTTTCTGGAGCAGACCTCTAGAGACTTTTATTCTAAAACTGGGGTTCCCACCATACCATTCCAAACACTGGGTTGGGGTTCTAATACCCAGCTTAACTTCCCACTGACTGCTAAATTCTGTATTCCATGTTCTTACTGTGTTTTCTGATGAACTGACACATATGAGCAAATCACGCATGAGACACACGCATCAGGATGCGTGGCTCTTCAATTCGTGATGTGGCCTTCATCTTTGGAGTGTTGTCTTGTGTCCCAGCACTGACCCCTTTCGGATTTGGAGATGGTTACATCATCATACTCACTTTCTTCAGATCTTGTGCCCAAAGTCTCCTCTACAACCGAGGAGACTTCTTGGACCTTGATTGTCTAGAGTGTTCTTTATTGCCCCTCCATACAAGGTGACAACATGGAAGGAATCCAAGTAGGAGCTAGTGAGGCACAGAATTAGGGAGCTGTGGAGAAGGAGCTGGAAGAAAAAGAGATGGAGAGAAGAGATATCCCATACTTCACTGTACATTTGAGGTTCCCAGTAAATACTCAGATTTTTGTTTTTTCATTTGATCTGCATACATACGAATAAAAGCACTCCAGTCTTCCCAGGGGAAGAAGGTTCTGAAGGCTTTGAACAGGCTGTGGCAGGAGCTAACCCTGCTGTGGGACCATCACATGTCATGGTGACAGAATGAAAAGTGGTACTTGTGGGTTGGGTGCTGAGCAAGAGAATGATTGAGAACATCTTTATGGTGATGTGTTGCCATTTTAAAAGGATTTGATGCTGATTCTTAAGAGTAGTAGTTTTTAACCTCGTGAACATTCAGCATTGAAACCCTTCTGTCCAGGGAAACCTTATGTAGAAAATTAATATGGAAAACCTCCGAAACAGAGCTGCTCAGGTTGAAGCAATTGTGTAGTGCCTGAGCCCTGGCCACTGGCTTTTCTCTCCGGCCCTTTCACTATGGTGGCACCCAAAGCTGGCAAAGCTCTCCGTGTCATGTGCACAGAGCAGAGGCTACAAACTGGCATCTTGAGGGCTGGATCTAGCACACAGATGCATCTGGTTTGGATCTCATGGTGTTTTAAAAAAAACTTGAGTCAGTATTTTTTAAATGACATAATTCACATGAATAGTTTTAGTTTCCTATATTCTCCTGAATACTTTGAAGTTCGTTCAATATGGAACCTGAATTCTCACACAATGACACTAGTTAGGAAAAGAACAACAGTGTATTAGAGTTCTCCAGAGAAATAGGACCAGTAGAATGGATATGTACATCCCTATAGCCATTTATCTCCACATATATCTATGGTTATCCGTTGTCTATTTGTGTATCTATCTGTTGACATTGTAGACATTGATTATCTATCTATATATCTACAGAGAGACATTGATTGATTTTAAGGAATTGATTCACACAATTTGGCCCAGAGAATTGTAGCTCAAGTCTGGAGGCATCTGATGAACGTAATCTCATTCACATTATGGAGGGTAATCTGCTTGACTCGGTCTTCCTACTTAAATGTAATCTCATCTAAACATCTCATCTACAAAATACCTTCACAGAAACATCTAGAATAATATTTGATCAAGTATCTGGGTACTTTTACTTAGCCAAGTTGATATCTAAAATTACAAGCAGCTTGTGACATTATCACAAGCCACTATCTTTTTATTTCATTTACTAAAAAGTTATTGACTTAAGCAATTTTTAAATAATTATAAACATACAGAAGACCTGGAAGTACAGTACAAAGAACTTTATTGTTCCCTAAATAAATATAGACTAGGTTATCAACCTAATCCAATCATTATTGGATACTTTGGGATATATTTTGTACGAACAAGGTCATTCACCTACATAAACTCGATCCAACTACTAAAATCAGGAGACTAATATTGTCATATTACTATACCAGTCTTCATTCCCCATTCACGTATCCCCATAATGTCTTATATGTCAAAAGGATCCTGCTCGGGATCAGAAATTTCTTTCAGTTTTCATGTCTCTTTAGTCTCTGGTCTGGAAGAGCTTCTCACTCTCTCCCTTTCAAAGATTACAGGTCAATTATTTTGGAGAACGTCTTTTAATTTGGGTTTGTTCGGTATTTCAAATTAGATTCACTTCATGCATCTTTGGCAGGAGTAATACAGAAATGATGCTTATTCCTCTCTCTGCATCCTACCAGGTAGAAGTGGGGCTATCTGAAATTAGAGGGAAAGTTGTACACCAGATGTGGGTGGTTGAGTCCCCTAACCCTGAATTGAAGCAGCCGCAGATCTTTGAAATCTATTTGTTTGTGTGCAGATGTGCCACGGTTTATGTATTTCTCCTTGACTGGGTTCAGCTGAGTGTGGTTTTCTGCGTTCATGGATGTTTCAGGAAGAAACACAAATAAGCAAATGTGACATTTGAGGTGCACTTCAATTATTCCTTAGTATATCAGTCACCTTGGAACACATTTATATTTTCACAACAAGTATTACAGCAAAACTGGTTATAAGATGAATCTGAATAAATCTGCTTTTACTTTATTTGGATGATTTAACTTTTTTTTTTGTAAAGAAAAACTTTACCATGGAAAAAGAGACATCTGACAGTGGTGCTGGGATCAGGCAAAATACTTTTCAAAGAGTGCAATAATGTCCATTAATAGCAAAGACTCATGATGGTAGTTGATACATACCCTACCCTCTTTGTCGTAGGACTTTTTCCTGGAGCATTTTATTCCCATGGTTACTCTTTCACAGCTATCAATTTACCATGCGGAAAAATGGTAGCAGAATAATCTCTCTCTGCATCGTAGGCACGTTCTGCCTGATAAATATCTACAGGGAAATGGAATATTTCTGCATGAGAAAAATATAAGGAAAGAGCAACCACATAAAAAAATATTACCAGAATTTGAATCTAAAAGAATATACACTGTATAAGGGGGATTTACATGCTAGAAGGAACCATATGAGATGATTGACTGCCATGTAGCTAGAGTCATTAACACGGACACTGCAGGCTTGCACATTAATTTCCCAAAATGTCCAGAAATAGAAATTTAGATAAATACAAAAAAAAAGCCACAGAGTTTTTAACTTTTTTGAGTTTTGGTTTCTGCACCTCTGAGAGTTTCCTTTCTCTCCTTTTCAGCTGATTTCAATAGCCCTGTCTTTTCCCTGGGCTTTTGACAAGTGATGAGACTCACAGTTCTTGACAGCCCTCAAGCTTGGATTTTACTGAACAAAGTAAGGCTTTAGCTGAACAAGTGGATTTCATATTTAGAGCTTCCTTGGGTACAGATGCCAGTTTAGGGAAAAATCAGAGACTGTAATTGTTCTTTTAGCACCCTACATCTATCCTTTTAATACTTCAGAGTTCCCCTGAAAAGAGAAAACACGTTTCATTCTAGGCTTGAGTCACAGTCCATCTTTGTGGTGGCTGATATAGCATTTTTTTTTAAAGCATATGACTTATCTCTTAGAGAAAAAGAGAGAGCTATCAGCCTCTTGGGCAAAAGGTGCACATTCAAAGAGCAGGCTAAATGGAGCAAGGCACAGACCTGCTGCCTTTTCTGCAGTTGGGATTGTAGCATTAAAGATATCACTGGACAAGTATGCTCATTAAAACATTATTTGCCACAGGAAGAAAAGGTCCCAGGAAATCTGGAAGCAAACTGAATGTCTATCAAAAGATAAATTATTTTTACCCGTTGGAATTACATGCAGTCCTTTAAAGTTATCTATTTCTTTACATAAAAAGAAGTTCGTAACACTGTGGAAGGAAAAAAGAGGACACAGAAGAGTGTTCCAATTACTAGCGTGTGTGTGCGAGTGTGTGTGTGTGTGTGCATGGCATGTGTGTGCACGNAAAGAAGTTCGTAACACTGTGGAAGGAAAAAAGAGGACACAGAAGAGTGTTCCAATTACTAGCGTGTGTGTGTGCGAGTGTGTGTGTGTGCATGGCATGTGTGTGCACGTAAGTGCTTGCAAAGATGTTCAGCCAACTGTTGATGGTACCAATTCTGATTGATGAGATTTATAGTGATGTATTTGTATTCATTTAAAAATTTTAAACAAGGAACATGTATATTTCTAGAATAAGAACAAAAAATAAAATAGAATTCCCCTCAAGGACAGAAACAACCTATTCATTCCACTGGGGCTTGAAACGACATTAAATAAATGATTGGCACACAGGATAAGGAATAGAACGTCATCAACAGTAACAACAAGAAGCAACTGAACTTTTGTCCCCAAGCTATGAAAAGTACTTGCAATACGGTGACTTTTCTCTCAAGGCCAGAAGGCTGTCAAGTGTATTCATACCTCTCCAGATTTCAAATAAGATGTATATAACTCTGGAAGTTAAACTATCCTGGGAGGGCAAATGAGTAAGCATCTTGGAATGATGAAAGGGTTCAAGGAGCCTGTGAACGGTTCTAAGCGTTTTATGTTCACTGGTTTATTTAATCATCTTATACCCCATAAGGCAGGTACTATTAGTATCCCCATTTTACAGATGAGGTTATGTCTATGAATCATAGAGGAGCAAGCCAACTTGCCTAAGAGATTCAGGGGAAGCCAGGATTCAACTGAGACAGTCTGACTCCAGAGCCTACGGTCAAAATAATTTATGGGGAATACATTTGGGAAGCCAAACCCACATTTCATATTGGTGGAAGAAGCTGGGGGAATTGAGGGGGTGTGCAGAATGACATCTTTGTTTTATCAGATCTAGATTTGGCAGAGAAGAGATGGGGAAATCGTAGTACTGTTGCTAGTTCCTGAGCAGTGGTAATTGAGCAGAGCTAAATGGGTAGTTTATCATTAAAAACTCCTTTGAGCTCTAGAAATTCACTGATTAAAGCTAATCCCCTTTCTGACTGATACGATGGCCCATAAAAGAGGGAACTCTGCCCCCTGAGAGGGAGAATACCCACACTACAGAGTGTATTGCAGGTTGGAGAAGAGAGTATTCTAAGACAACAAATCAGAAATGAGGGATTGCCTGCCCCAAATAAGCCTCTTATTTCCTCTTGTTTTGAAAAATAGAGGTCACAAGTGAACTATTCTTATTCAGAAGGCAAATATGCAAAACTAACCTAATAAAAAGGAGAGTTAATAAAAGACAAATGGAAAATATGTATCTTAATGAAGAGTTATTTAATTAATAAAAGGGCACTTTAGAAAACCACTCTCAGACTCTCAAACAATTAAAGAAACATAAGCATTTCAAAAATTACATGGAATCAAAGAAAAGTTATTAAATCTGCAGAAAGAGAATGAGTGAACTGCCCAATGTCAGAGGAGACAGAAATAAGGTATTTCTGTAAATGACAGCCACATGAAAATGTAGGAGTTTGAGCAGATACTGATAAAACACAAGGGCATGGTGAACTGGATTGTGAAAATTACATAAAACAGAAGGTAGGTAGTAGTAACAGCATTTAGAGAGGGGCAGGAGTATTTGGAGGACACAAAAAATGTAATCAACATACAGATAACCACCATGCTTGCTGCTGAAACAGAGAAAACAACCCACCACACACATTACATATGGACCAGAAAAAAATATTCGGGAATATAATACAAGAAAGCTTTCCTAAGATGAATAGAGCTGTAAATGCACAGATTGAAAGAATTCTATGTGATCCAAGGGAGAAAAAGTGCTAAAGAATGGCAGTCACTGAATCATACCCTGATCAAGTTACTGTAATTCCTGGATATGAAAATTAGCACTATTGTAATCTAAATAGAACGGAAATCTCTAAACAAAGGGAAAAAAAATCAGATTGGCCGCACAATTTTCCTTAGCCATACTTCAACAGAACAATACATTAGAATCATATTTTCAGAGTTGTGAGAAGAGTCAATACAAGAATTTCATACCCCGCTAAGTTATTGTTCTTGCTAAATGACATAGAATGTAATGTCTGTAATTTAGGAATTTAGAGAAAAATTGCATTCAGCTAGATTGACTGCATAGATATCTTTTTGAAATCTATCCAGTCAGAAGAGAGAGGAGGAGGGGGAGGAGGGGAATCAAAATGAATAACCCAGAAATTTGGGAGCTGAACGATAGAAGTAGTAGCAAGGATCACTGAATGTACATAAACACAGAAATTAGACTTTAGAATCCCTATTAAATGGCTTACAGAATATAATAAAAGGGTATCGGATCTCACAATGTAAAATTTTATACTAATCAAAATCAAGGAAAAGAAGACTGCAGTAGGTAGGAGGCATTTTAAGTACAATGTTGTCCTTATTTTTTCAGGGCAGGTTATCAATAGATATTGAAGTCGCTAAACTCATAAATAAAATGTAGGTGTATTACTTTAAAGTTGTTAGGTACTAAGAGAGCCACTGGATGATCCACAATTTTAATTCAAAGCTTTGAAATTACCAAAAGGGGGAAAAGGCAAAACAACAACAACAACAACAACAAAAAACAGCAAAAAAGAAACCTATATCACAAAGCAAACATTTAAAACCAAAAATACATTAAAAACAAGATGGGCGCCTGGCTGGCTCAATCGGTAGACAATGTAACTCTTGGTCTTGAGGTTGTAAGTTTGAGCCTTGTTTTGGGTGTAGAGATTACTTAAAAATAAAATCTTAAAAAAAGAAAAGAAAAACCAAACAACCCCAAAAGCAAACACCTAAAAATAAAATGGAAAACAGTTCTCTCCAATACCTCTTGAGGTCAATGAATGAATCCAGAGGAAAACTTCAGGTCATTCAGAACTTTAAACACTTATATTACCATAGTGGATTTTGCTGGTGGTGAATCTGGGTATATTCTGCCTTTTCCTCTTACTGGAAACTAGATTTTGCTCCCCGTCAGACCTGCAGTTCTGTTCCTCACAACAAGCTAGGGATTGGCCTGCTGGATCCAATGGGACTGTCACCCCCTGTTCTAGGGACAGGTTGAGGAATGGTCATGGGAACCAATTCTGGCTAACAATACAGGAGAAGAGGCACACTATAGACTTTGGGGAAAGTTTTTCCTTGTTCCCGAGTGAGCCAGAGAATGGCAGTTGTGCATGAGGAAACATGGAGCTCTAACTGCTGCAGAAACAAGGAGATTCATCTTAGAACACAGCCTCCACTGGGGACCACAGAGTAGAGGGACATGGCAAACCTTGAGCCTTGAAAACATCATGAAACTGTCTATAAGTCAACCTGTAAGTCCATCCAGCGGGTGAGCTCCCTTTAAGGTGAGCCAGTAGGTGTTCTCATCTCCAGTCAATTTGAGGTGGTTTTTTTTTGTTGTTGTTTTACATACAGTGTTATGCATGTAACTGATACAATTAATGAAAAGAATAAGTCAACTCAATAATTCTGTAAGCAGTTATCAGATGATTGTTATGTACTAAGCATAGAAATGGAGACTTTAGTAAATATGTATGCAGCAAATGTACACACACATATATATACACATTTATATATACAGCAAATGTATACATCCGCACAAATATGTAGATAGCGGGTAGACAGGAAAAATGGGAGAGATCTCGAAGGATATAGGACAAAATACAAGTAGTACATAACATTTCATATTGATTGCACTCTTTACAAGCACATATTACTTAAACAACATTTTCTTTGAAATTTTTAAAGATTAAAAAAATCTATTTTCATTTTGACAATAAAGAAATCCCTGCTGTCTCTAGTATCTGCCCTTACAAAAAAGAGTACAGAGGACAAATGAGCTTTCAGAAAAAGGGGGAAGCAACGACGTAAAACAGAAATCCAAACGGCTTCAACTTTCTCAGAGCAAAGCTGGAAGCACGAAGATATTGGAGCCCTGCTCTCAAAGTTAAAAAAAGAAGATTATGTCACACTTAAAATCCCTTTTAGCCAAAATACCAATTAAATGTATTGGTAGAATAATGACATTGTTAACATCTTAAGAAATAATCTCCCATGAACTCTTTCTCCAGAAACTCCTGAAGGATTAATCTTCCACTACAGTGAGTAACCAAGAAGGCAAGAAGAAGGGGACATACAGGAGTGATGCAAAGGGCTTCTCTAGGATGCTCGTGCAGGGAGAATGCCAAATGATAGCTGGGACGCAGGCATGGAGGGCGACCAGTCCATCTGGAGAACACGACTCAAGATCCAAGGGCTGCCATCATCATCCCCTCTGCCATGCTACCATCTTTTTAGCCTGAGACATGAACTAGAAAAAGGACACCATGAAAACAAGCAAATAAATCCTGGAAGAGAAAACAATAACAACAGGAACATAATCAAAATCGAAACCAAATTCTAGGAAACAGAGGATGAAACCTCAGAGACAGGCTAAGGGCGTTCAGAATTAACAGCAGAAGGGGAATCTGGGATAACAGCTGTGTCCTGCATCTACTCTCCGGGCCTGGAGAGCAAGCAGCCCAGATGGAAGAGGAACAGAAGTCTATCTGAGGAGTGACTTTGAGAAAAATAAAACTTGGATCTGATGGAGCCTCTGGTAGGATTGAGTTGATGGAAAATTATAATGAAAGGTTATCGAAAGGTGGAAAGAATTGTAAATAGGCACAAAGAAATTTTTTAATGAGAAAATGAGACTGTTATTTTTTTAAGGATTTATTTATTTGAGAGAGAGAGCAAGATAGCATGAGCATTGAACTAGGGGGAGGAACAGAGGGAGAGGGAGAAGCAGACTCCCCACTGAGCAGGGAGCCCAATGTAGGACTCAATCCCAGGACCCCGAGATCATGACCTGAGTTGAAGGTAGATGCTTCACCAACTAAGCGACACAGGCACCCCCAGACTATTACTTTTTAAAAAGGAAAGAAAATCTAATTGTGGTACCCGACAATGTTCAGCTGTGAATAGTTTTTGTCTAACTATAGGAACACAAATACTGAATATTTTTAAACCAAAAGGCATATTGTAACTCTACCAAGAAGATGAGGGGGCTCGGAAAAAATGGCAGTGTAAGAGAGCCAAATCTTCATTTCCCCTAATAGGAGCTTAACAGATAAGAGAGAAGTATAAGCCTATTATTTAGAAATAACTATCTGCTTATATAATTTTGATTGTGTAAAATTAATTTAAAATAATTGATATTAAGGAGGGAAAAGTATGCTCTTACTAATAAAAGTATGTGGTGGGTATCTGGGTGGCTCAGACCATGATCATGGGGTCCTGGGATCAAGCCCTCCATCGGGCTGCCTGCTCAGTAGGGGGTCTGCTTCTCCCTCTCCCTCTCCCCACTCATTCTCTCTCTTTCTCACTTACTCTCTCAAGTAAATACATAAAATCTTTAAAAAAAAAAAAAAGTTTGTAGTGTGTAGCCTCACTGAAGGACCTGGGATGGTTTTCCTAAGGAAATGTTCACTGAGACTTGCCTAGTGATTAGGGATTAGTAGGGAGGAGGGAAGGGGGTGATAAGGAAGAAAGCATTTCAAGCAATAGGGACTAGCATGTTTAAGAACCCTTCCAAGTGCAAAAACCTGACATAATCAAGATCCTGGAAAAAAACCTTTGTAGGTTGAGCAGAAAAGACACGTGTGACGTACAATTAAGCTAGAACAACGATAAACAGCGTTGTGGGCACATGGAGCCTTGGGGGCACGTGAAACATTATGGACTCCATCATTAAGGCAACAGGTGTTCATTGATTGGCTTTAAACTTTAACTTTTAAAACTACTTAAAACTAAAGCTACTTTGGCTGCTGTTTTGGAGCCTGGGTTGCAGGAGGCAGGGGGCCATGCAGAGGTGATATTTATGAAGGTGGTTCAGTAGGTAAGACAGGAGAATATGGTTTTCAACATGAAACGTGCAGAGCGACATCTACAGCCGCCGGGTGGGCTCAGTCAGTAGAGCGGGAGATTCTTCACCGTGGGGTCATGAGCTGGAGCCCCACGCTTTAACATCCACAACCAAGATCCCGGATCCATAGTCTAGCACTTGGCCTCGACCCTGCATTACAAGATGACAATTTTAGTTTTAGTGTGAACATTAGGATAAGATAAAAAGATTGGAAGTAAGATAGAAATGTCTGTTTTTCTAGGGAAGAGAAAAACTGTGTATTAGCTCATGTTAGCACTTGGAGTTGCTGATTCATTCATTCATTCGGCAAGTATTTTTAAGCACCAGCTATATGCTGGGCACTAGTCCTAGGAATATAGCTAAANTAGCTCATGTTAGCACTTGGAGTTGCTGATTCATTCATTCATTCGGCAAGTATTTTTAAGCACCAGCTATATACTGGGCACTAGTCCTAGGAATATAGCTAAAAACAAACAAACGAAAACAGAGTCTCTGGTGTCTTGCATTACAGAGCTTTCATTCTGGGTAGACAATAAAACTATGGGAAAAAATCAGTTAAGATTAAGGAGCTAGAGTTGCCCAGGAGGGGAATGTCAGGTGCTATCATAGATAAGTTGGATGGGCAGGCCGTCTATGACATGAGGTGTGATAGGATGCCTACGTGAAGTGGGGGAGCCAGTTAGTAATCTGGGAGAAGAGCATTCCGCTCAGAGAATAGCTTTCCAGGCAGAATTGAAGAGTATAAGTCTTGCACCAAGAGTTTTGCTAGACCTGTTGAAGATGCAGCAAAACTGGACTGGAGGAAACAAAAGGTGAATAATGGAAGATGAGGATAGAGAAGTAGCCAGGACAAGATAAAATAAGGCTCTGCCTATACTAAGTCTTAGTAAATTAAAGATCAAAAGCTACATATTAAAGGCAGTATTTCTACGTCTGTACTATGGTAATAGACTCTCGGTTGATTTTCTCAGCCGTCATGTGCAAGATTGCCAGACAGATCTCCCCAACAGATCTTATCACATACCTTTTCTCTTCTCAGGAACCTTTCCTGGTTTTGAGAGCTCAAAAGCATAGTCCTCAGCTCTAATATTTATCTGCCAACCTGCTCTCAGCCAGCCCTCTCCTTTCTACACAAACTCGTCTCCTAGTATGCTCCAACGTGGGTTCCTCAGGTGTCTCCGTCGTCCTTACTGTCCCCTGAAAGCATTCTGTGACTCTTGCTTCTGTACCCTTCAGTGCTCAATTCAATTCATGTTCTTCACTGATTCAACCATGTATTCAACATCGATTTTTTAATGTCTGATGCATGCAGTGCACTTTGCTAGACCATTTGGAAGACACTAAAATGAAAACAATATGGTTCCTGCTCTCAGAGCACTTAAATAAAAAGGAGAAGATACCAATCAGTATAATGTAATGCTAGAAATGGGATGAACCATTGAAAAGGAACACTCGTTGCTATGAAAATTTAAGAAAAGTTTGGGGAGAAGAAGATCTTTTTCAGTTGACGCTCTCTAGGACAACTCCACCCCTTGATAACCTTTATTACTTTGTATTCTTGGGGCACCGCTAGAGAATGCCTTGGACTTACTCTCTTTCTAACAGGTGTTTGTTTTGCTCCCCCGACTAGACTGTAGTCTCCCAGAGGTCAGGAATATTGCCTTCTGCTACTTTCCAGTAGTTACCAAGACTTCCCACGGAGTCTAGCACGCCCCATGTAGCCTCTCAATGCTGACAGGGTAAAGGTGGGTTGAATTTGAATCCAAAGCACCAATTACACTATGATCTGACTCAAAGCGGCTTCTCCACACCATAGTCACCCCCCAATGGACTAACTGGGAATTGGAGTTTAAAATCTTATTAATAAAGAATGCCTGAGCACCATATATATTTGGTCTTTTGATTTGGACTGACAGCCCATCTGCAATTCTTCTATTAAATTTAAGTGAGTGAATCACAGTTCATTATGGTACCAGTATTGGGTATATTTGAATTGAAAGAGTGTTCAATCTGAGTGATAATATGAATAGAAAGCAGCTGTTATGTTCAAGTAAGTGATGTGAGCTGCCGTGGGGCTGAGGATAACATACCAGGAACTTGGAACACGATGCTTTTCAGGTTTTAACTAATATCAAGATTGAACGGGACCTTGCAATTATGGGAGGACACTGAGAACCTGTAGTCCAGTCCTGCTTTAAAGATAAGGCGGTTTGGGTTTGGGGAGAGGAGGTAATTTACCTAAGATGAAACTGTGGTTCGGTAGAGCCCTGGTCAGCTGCTCTCGTCTGACCCTTTCTGTTACTTGGCACAGCCTCTGCGGAGGGAGGGATGGTCAGAAAAATGATGATTCATATGACTTTGTCTCCACTCACTGCCACCCTCGCCTATCAGTGGGCACCACCTGGAAAAAAGGCAGCAGGGCATCCTAGTGCACAATGTTTTTCCATTTTACCAACAGATTGCTCTCATGCTTTTTNAATGATGATTCATATGACTTTGTCTCCACTCACTGCCACCCTCGCCTATCAGTGGGCACCACCTGGAAAAAAAGGCAGCAGGGCATCCTAGTGCACAAGGTTTTTCCATTTTACCAACAGATTGCTCTCATGCTTTTGGGGGAAAGAGTAACCTTAAAATGATGAATGTTTGTCCTATTAAAAGCTCCTCCAGCACAGGCATTATTGATAGTGTGTAAAAAGGCCATCTATTTTAGTGCAAATGAAAATTGAAATGGAGAGAACATCATTGTCTTTTTTTCTAATATATGATGCTAGCTCGGGAGCTGTGTGATTGGTGTAAGCTGAAAACAGCTGTCCAAAGTCCTTGCGACCTTCGCCTTCTTCCTCCCCACTGGCGATCACAGAGACACTTGATCAGAAGGGAAGCTAGCTTCCAAACATCTATATGATAATGTCTGCAGGCTTCAGTAGGACATTCAAGGACTCTCATAATCTGGTATCAGTCTGCTCCTTGGATTTATCTTCCATCACTTTCAGTGTCCAAATCAACCTGCTAGTCATCTGAGATGATTTCCGTGATGATTTCTAGGTCATTGTATGTTCTTCCAGTCGACTACATATGATGTTTTCTCTGCCTTTTGATCCTCTTCCCAAGTTTCCTGCGAGGCTGAGTAATTTCTCTTCTTTCCCAGTCCAGCCTCCAGCGACTCCACTGGTTCCTTCCCCACCCCTTCCATATTTTTTTGAAAGATTTTATTTATTTATTTGATAGAGAGAGGGAGAGAACAAGCACAAGCAGGGGAAGTGGCTGGCAGGGGGAGAAGCAGGCTCCCCACTGAACAAGGAACCCAGTGTGGGCCGCAATCCCAGGATCCTGGGATCATGACCCGAGCCGAAGGCAGCTGCTCAACCAACTGAGCCACCCAGGCACTCCATCCCTTCCATTTTTAAAGCTGCATGAACTGTGGCATCATCAGGACATTTCCCATGCTCTTTGAATTCATTAAGGGTATTCATATTAGTGGAATTACGGTCAGGTATATGTCTGTCCCCTCATCTAGCAGGCGTGCTTACTGTGTGTCTCCAGTGCCTCGCTCAGTGCTCAGAAAGCAGGAAATTGAAAATCTGCCTACAGCAGGAAACCATCAGTGAGTGGCGAGTGAATGAGTACCACGTGTAAGATCGGAAAGCTTCACCCTTGCGGATACTTCTTTAAGCAGACCGTCTCAGTTCTAGACTCAGTCTTAGCCATAATCAGTCCCCAGGATCAGGACCTAAGCCTCTACCTAGGCTATCACCTCAGCTACCGAGAGTTGTGTCATCTGCATATCACCAAACAATAACTTTCTGGCAGTAATATGGTCTCATCTGAAAAAAAAATGAAGCGATCTTTTTCAGCAACATATCACAGCACCTGGGACCCTCCATGCTGTGTAACTAACATCCATGCATTCATCTTTCTACTTTGTCACTGGGTTTGAACCCTTTGCTGGTGATCATTATCTGGTGGTATGAGAATTTCAGAGTAAACTGGCAGTTAATTTAACAGCATTTAGAACTAATGAGAGTAGAGGTGTTGGGATGAAATATACATTTCTTTGAAAAGTCGGGCAACTCATGCAACTATTTTGAAACCTGGTTAAGCATACAAACCCTAAAAGCAGCAGGATGAAAGAACAGCTGAATTGTGATTTAGTTCAGACAGGGAGCCATTAGGGAGGCAGCATGGAAAAATGAAAAGAGGATTAGGCTTAGAGCCAGAAGGTCTGGTCTGGATTTGAAATCCCTGCTTCACCTGTTCTCAGCTGTGCAGCCTTCGCTGCCGCCATCTCTCTTGTCCAGAAACTGTGCATATGAATTTCTACATCGCAGCACTGTTGGTGATAAAGTGAAATAATATATATGTAAGCTCCAAATTTGGCGTGCAATTGGTGCTCAATAAATGCCCCTTCACTTCTCCTTCAAAAAGAGAGCATTCTGACAGGACATTTGTTATATCTCTGTGTCCTTTGTGAGCCTGGGAAAAACAGCTGATTCAGAAATGGGGATGAAGTGGAATCAACTATGCATAAGGAGGTAAGATCACTCAGGAGCTTACTAAACCACTTCAGACTTATTTCAAATTGAGAGAAATCAGAGGGTCTGCTTAATCTTACGGCCCTACTGGTGCAGCAGCTGAAACCTCCGCATGGATAAAATGAATAGGGCATGTCTAATACCAAGACTAGCCTCTTAACTCATAACTCAGACCCAGAATGGTGGAAAGATCAGGGGCTTTTGTAGCCAGCCAGAACGAGGTCCAGATTCTGGCTCAGCTCCCTTCCTAACCCCAGTGACCCTGATGTTCATATAATCCCTTTGAAATGAAGTGACCAGCCTCTCTGAGTGCAGTTCTTTTGTCGGTAAAAGTGGAGTGGAGTACTTACCTTATAAGCTGGCTCTGAGGATTAAATTTGCTAATACATATAAGCAGCTAATAGAGCACCTGACACCTAGCAGGTGCATGACAATCTAGTTTTCTCCCCAACTTGAATCCTAGTATTGGTTTTCCCTAGTAGACTGGGAATTGGTCACTTCAAAGTATGAGAGCTGAACAGACTCATGGGAATCATCTCGCCCAGAATTTTAAAGCTCTATCGCATGAATCCCTGGCATTTCTTGGAGTGGTCCACCATGGGGCCTGAGGGATGGCAGAGTTCTCCATTTTAAGCTTTTCTGTTTCTGTGTTTAACTTTTATGTTTAAAAGAACTGGTGATGCTACTAACAAAACAAATATCAACAGAACAGAGGTCTGCAAACCAGTGATCTGTCACGACCCCTCATTTGATATCTGAGTGAACTCAAGCTAGTGAAGGGTTAGGGCTTGCCAGAAATCGGACACTTAATGCAGAATTGGGCATATTGTTCTTATACCCATGATGTCATGTAAGATAATTGAGGAGAAACTCTTCCGGGAGAAATTTCATGCCTCCTACCTTTTGTGAGGTTTTCTTCCCAAATCCCCTCTTCTCTTTACCCAAACCTCACAAACTTGCCTACAACTAATTCTGTTTACAAAACAATTTATAGAAGAGATGGTCAAATATTTCCATCCCATTATTAATTATATCATATTATTTAAAAGAAAAAGGACAGCGCCTCGTGTCATGGGTGACGCGTGGGGGGTGGCGGGTATGGCATTCAGATCTGGGATGGGGGTGGGGAAATAATAAACCAGCGAGCGATCTTTCTAGGACAGTTGAAGATAACGTCCCACGAACTGTGGAATATGGTGTAATCAGCTTTCTGCAGAAAGAAGCACGTAAAGGTCCGAATGCACTTACATCAGGTTTGGGGGTCAGAGCTGAGTTCTAATTCTGACTCTGCCACTCACTTGCTGTGGACCTTGAGCAAGTCAGTTTCACCTGTTAGTCCTTCCCTACCTATAAAATGAGACATGTCAACAAGTATTTTGATGGTCCCTCCAAATTCAAACATTCTCTGATGATAGCTGAAAATGACATCTATCCTCTTCCATTCTACATGTGTCATATGCCAAGAGCGGAGAAAAAGGCTTATAATAGAGGACCTCTCAGGTTTATCCACCCCCAAGCCTTTTAAAGTGACTTTTATTCAAGTATTTGACTCTGTTGCATTGGTTTATCAGAGGATGCTGCCTTTTGTCCCTGGTCCTGTCCTCTGTGGACGCAGCAGCAGCAATAAAATGGGTCAGTTAGCCTATGAAAATTGTTTTACTAAATTTGCTTTGGTCCTTGTATAGTCACAGCCCACGGCTTTGTTTCCTCCTCCACCAGCACGTAGCTCTTGTTTGGAAATCCATCAAACTATCCTTCCCCAACTGAATTTGGTTTTCTTGTTCTTATCTTCAGTCTCGGTAGCCTTCAACTCAGTGAGGTGTATTCTGGGTCACTCCGGTGCATTATGAGCAAAGCAGTTCTCCTAACGTTGGGCCCACACTAGTTAGAGATGCTAAATATCTAATTCCTGTTTCCATTATATATTTAGCTGAATGATTGCAAGACTGAGATTTGTTACTAGATGTCAATTTGTTGTCTGATGATTATTCGTCATTTTGTCCTGAAGCATACATTTTAACACCGCAACTGGTATCACACACCCAAACTGGGATTATGGTAAAGCGGTCTGGCATACAGTGGGGGGCATAATTGTCTTAGCAGAATATGTTACACGTTGTGGCAGACTTACACGAAGTAGATACGCCTTTACAGGTTGACAGAGTATCTTACATAATGTGCTATCACAGATGACTCCTGTTTTGCTTTTTGGTTGTTTGTGGGAATGAGGAGAACTTGAAAGAAGGATCAATATTTTTCCTATTTTATGAATATGTAAAATCATTTATTAAAAACCTGCCAGGGGTCAAACTTCATAAAAAACAATGCATCCCAGAAAAGAAGGGCTCTGGGTTTATGACGCGCAGTCTCCTTCCATGAAGTAACCTCCGAAAGATTCCAGATAATCTGGCTGTTTCTTTTTCCTCCATTTTGTCTGCAGTTTCTCTCCCACTCACATACACACTGGCTTCCTCTCTTGCGGACTGTCTTTGCACAGACTGCCCCTGTCCCTGGGGTGCGCCTTCTCTTTCGCCTGCTTCACCATGTCTCGCCAACCTCTAAGCTCTAACCTCAGTCTGAGCTGGTGTGCCCCTTTCTCACAGAGAACCTTGCCCTTCCCAGAGAAGATCCGCTGTCTTCTCCATTTTCCTCTCTCACGTCACCATGAGCTCTGATTTCATAGCATTTACTCTGTAGTTTTCATATGATTATTTAAAATACATCCCACCTCTTTCTCAAAGGTTGAAACTATGTCAGGGACCATGCTTATTGGGTTTTACCCAATATCTCCTACTCAGAACATCATGGAAACTCACTAAATATTTCTATGTCAATGAATATTTGCCCTCCCATTACTCATTCACTCAACTCTGGACTCAGCCTCATAGGACTACTGTATATCTTTGGATGTAAGATCTTTGGATGTAAGATGTAAGTTGGTGGATACCAACTTACTATTAAAATGGCAACTGATGAAAAATTTAATTTTATAATAAACACTGATCATATTAATTTACATTAATATAAACTTCATTACTTATTTCAAGTGAATATTACTAATTGTTTTCTTGAAAGCTGTATTTTTAAAATTTATTTATTTATTTATTTATTTATTTGAGAGAGAGAGCACGAGCATGGTGGGGAGGGGCAGAGGGAGAGGTAGAGAGAGAATCTCAAGCAGACTCCACACACTGAGCATGGAACCCCATGTGGGGCTCGATCCCACGACCCTGAGATCACAATCTGAGCTGAAATTATGAGTCAGATGCTTAACCGACTGAGCCACCCAGGCGCCCAATTAGTAATTCTTATTTAGGGATTGTTTGGTAGAAAAGATAAGGTATCCACTCAATGATGTTTAATATAAAGGTTACATGAGAATCTACTAGAACCAGTTGCAGATAACAGAACTGCATATTATGGAACTGAAAAGTCTTCAGGCAACATCTCTGTCTTCTTTTTTTCTGGCTCTATGATAAGATTTGTTTTGCCTCTTTCTGAACAGGTCATGATTGTCTTTGTTTCAGAATGCTTTTCTCAGTGAGACTCTTCATTTCTTCCTCCATAATTGTGGCTTGCATGGACAATAGCTTCTCATGAGCCTGATTCTATCCCTAACAGTATGTGACTTTGCAGCTCCAGTGCTCAGCATTGTCATAGTCAGGCTCTGCCTGGCTTAGCTCAAACTCTCCAGAGGCAGATGTGGTCATTGGTTGTTGTCTATTCATAAGAGTATTCTTTAGGACCTCGCTAGAAAGGTCTTTGTAAAGACTTGCAGTGTGGATCCAGAGCTCTGAAGCAAATGTTCATCCTCTTATATGGCTTTGAGTATGAAAGTAGAGAGGTAAAGAAAATTTAGAAATCTCCCTATCAGAGTATTTAATGATGGAGTCTTGGTGTTGACTTTGGAAATAGGTATTATCTGGGTTATTCTTCCATGGGGAATAATTTATTCTTTAATGAGCAAAAGATAACTTTGGGGTTATGAGTGTTATGATAATTATTATAAAACCAGAGGCAGAAGCAAGTCTTCATTCTTGGGTTTGACTTTGTTTCCCAAGGGTAGGGATAGTGTCTTTTAATCAGAATCTGTCTTGAGTGTTTCTGAACACTTTGTAGGTGCTCAGTAAGCAGTTAGTTGGCTGCCCACTTGTAGAAATGTGGAAGCTTCCATAGTTAATGAAGGTTGTCCAAATGATGCCCATACTCCAGGCTTCTGAATGTGAGTCATGCTAGTAGGAACTTAAGTATTAGGGTTTGGGGGCAGGGATGCTGATAAATGACATGCCTGTTCTCCTTTTCTGAGTTCTGAATCAATTGAGATAGGCAAAAGATTAGGAAGAAGGGTAAATGAATAATCTTATTACTTGTTTAAGCCAAAGTTGGGAATGAGATACACCTGTGGCACACAGTGGGCTTCCCTCTTGCCTCCCTTTCCTGTCCCCTTCCCTCATCCTCTTTGAAGTATAGGCCTATTGTCAAAATTGGACTAAAAAAGCACCAGCTCCAGACTGAAAACTTCAAGGAATTGCTAACTCCAATCTTATTCAAATTGCTCTGGAGATGAAAAAAATGATGAAAAGCTACCTGACTTATTTTATGATGGTAGTCTGATCATGATACTAAAACCAAAGGAAAATGTGAGTGAAGCAAATTATAGGCCAATTTCATCTTCTAACAAATAATTAAGTCTTAAATAGATATTGAACAAACAGAACCTAGTTGTTCATACATAGACAGAAAGGGATTTACCATGGTGATAATGAAATGTAAGTCTCAGAGTCATTCTAGGTCATATTGTTTAATTTTGGATGTTTAATTTAATCCGGAATTTTTTTTCTTAAGGAGGGTCCCCCAAATTGTGTAAGTATCAGGTCCCGTAGAACTGGGTCATCTCCTTATGTGCACATGTACACAAACATACACATACAATTATTCTAGGAATGCAAGAATCTATTGACATAACTAATCACAATAATAGGAAAAAAAGAGAAAAATGTGATCACCTAAAGAGATAAGGAAAAAAGCATTGGATAGAATTCAACATCTGTTATTGATAACAGAATAGAACATGCTTCATCTGATGAAGGGTAACCACCAAGAACTTCCACTAAGCATTATGCTTTTTTGTGAAATGTTGGAAGCATTCCCTTGAAGGAAAAAGGCAAGGATGCCCACTATTGCTATTTCCCCTCTCTTCCACCTTTATGGTCATAGTCAGTCCATTAAGACATCATAGGGGCGCCTGGGTGGCTCAGTCGCTAAGTGTCTACCTTCAGCTCAGGGCGTAATCCCAGGGTCCTGGGGTCAAGCCCCACGTCGGGCTCCCTGCTCCATTGGGAGCCTGCTTCTTCCTCTCCCACTCCCCCAGCTTGTGTTCCCTCTCTCGCTGGCTGTCTCTCTGTCAAAAAAATAAATAAAATCTAAAAAAAAAAAAAATCCATTATGACATCATAAACAAGTAGTATAAAGTGGGAAAAAACATGAAACAGATTTTATTTGAAGAGAAATAATTGCATTTATAGAAATACCCACATAGAATCTAATGATGAACAGAATTAATAAAAGATTTGGCAAGTTTATCTGATACAAGTTTAATATGGCAAAATCAATGACTCTCTGATGCAGAATCAAAATTCAATTAGAAAATTTAGTAATAAAAAGATGTAATTTACAGAATAAAAAAATTGTTATGTTTATGCATTTAATACAGTTGCAACTAAAATCACATCATGGGTTGCTATATTAAGAAAACTTACCGGGAGCGACCAAGAATAACCAAAAGAAGAAAAATAATAAAAAAGTGACATTCACTCTGCAAGACATTGACCTATTATAAAGCTCCAGTAATTAAACCCTACAGTAGTATGCAAAAATAGCCATGTAGATGAATAGAACACAATGGAATGTCCAAACAGAAACCTGTGTAAATAGGGAATATTGGTATATGAGACAGATAACAGCATAAATCAGTGAGAAAATCAGGGGCCGTTCAATAAATGGTACTGAGACAATGGGGTTAAATATTAGGAGAAAAGATCCAGTCTCTTTCTTCCAGGAGACATGAAAGTCAATTCCTGGTAGAATAAGGAAACAAATGTGAACAGCAAAACTTCAGTTTCTGGAAGAAAATATAGAAAAATATTCACATGGAGAAAGATGTCATAAATAAGTCACATGAAGCACAAAACATAAAGGAAAGGGTTGATAAACCTGAATCAAAATATAAAACTGCTATGCACCAAAAACCATAATAAAGCGGAGTTTAAAGATAAGCCACTGACAAGAAATAAGATATTGTTACCACCTACAGGCAACAAATAATTAGCGAAATGGACATTAACCATGCCTGGCATGTTTTGCTTGCCTTTCCTGATATTTGACAAATTTCCCATTATGGGAGTGCTGCTTCTCCAAGGCAGAAACCAGGTAGGGCAAAGGCAGGTGGCCTAGGTGTCAATGATCAGATCCACCGGGCAAGACTCTGATTAGGAACGAAGCCCCAGCTGTAGAGGACAGCAAGCAATTTTTCAGCCTTCGGTCTTGAGGTTCATTAACGACACACCACACAGTGTCTGGGCCCAGCTGTGCAGTAGTGAGACCTTTCCTGTGACAATCCTGCAGTGTGACTTGGGTGAACCATAGATACTCCAAGTCTGACATCTGTCCTTGCAGAGATCCTGTTAGCTGCCCAGTATCCTTTTACTAGATAACTTTTCTGCTTAAACTGGCTAGAGTATGTTCTTCTGCCTGCAGGTAAGAACAATAACTAATACAATCCATATCCAGACTATATAAAGAACACTTAGCAAATCAATAAAAGAATTTAAAAATGAACAGGCAATTCAGAGGAGGAGACCTGAACTGAATGTCTAACCAGTGTAGGAAAAGATGCTTAACAGCACGAGTATTCAGGGAAATGCAAATTAAACAAGGAAGTGATGCTTCCCACTGACCACAGAAGGCAACATGAAAAATCCCCTAAGACCAACTGAAGGAGGAAAGTGATAAAGGATAACTTAGCACACTGCTGATGGAATTGTGATATAAATGGAATTGTGATGAGCTGATTGCTGATGAAAATTGGTACAACCAGCTGGAAGAGCTCATATTGCATCAAGGGAAGCTGTGTGTGCCTATGATGTAACAAGTATGTCCTCAGGAGAAGCCCATTCTAAATGCTCAAGGAGGCATGTACAAAGATGCTTGTGATATTTAAGGCTTGACAACAACCCAGGAAGTCAATAGAAGGATAAATATATAAATGATTCCATTTTTTTAGTCAATGAAATTCCATGTAGTTAAAATGGATTAACAAAATAAATATGCACACAAGGGTTAAACGTCAAGACGATGTTGAGTGGCCAAAAAAATGAAATGGCATACTGACTCGTGTCATGTCACGTTCGCGTTAAAAAAAGGAAACATTCTGTATCATTTGGGGATATATATATGGTGAAAATAGAAAATCATGGATATAAAGCGTAATCACCAATTCTGAGATCATGTTTACCTCCACAGAGGAAGGAGTCAAGGGGAGGATTTCAACCATTTTCATTGTAATTTCCTTAAAAATATGTTCTGAAGCAAATGTGCCAAAATGATTGTGTCAGATCAAGCGGTGGGTATACGTGTGTCCATGACGGTATTCCCATTCTTGTTTGTGGATTTGATATACTTCCTGCTTAAATTTGTACTTGAGAACCTTCTAGATTTTGAAGTGAAAGAAGACAAAGAGGAGCAGGGGGTGAAGATTTGCAGCCTGACAACAAGAGCAGCATGACCATATCTGGGAGCGCTTTCAGTCCCGTGCAGCAGAAAAATGTACAACAACCCCTCACTTAGCAGTCTCCCCAGAGTCTGGGTACAAATCCTCCTTCTTGTTCTCCAGATCAATTAAACTAGCGTACAACAAGGGATTCCATATGAGAAAACGGAGCTCCTTGAAGCTGTATTACCCTGAAGGAGCATATAGCAGATAAAAAATGCTGGCCCTGGGGTGTCTGACTGGCTCAGAGGGAGGATTGTGTGGCTCTTGATCTTGGAGTCGTGAGTTCGAGCCCCACTTTGGGTGTAGAGATTACTTACATAAAACTTAAAAAAAATGCTAATTCACTGACTGAATCGATAAATCATTACCAAGGTGGTTGAATAACCAAAATACTAGAGAGAATGCACTGTGTGGTGGGGTAACAACCTTGTGTCAGAATATAGGGTAACATAAAAAAAAAATGAAAGATGGTCCAAATTGCCCTTGAAAATCCTGTAGAAAATCCCCAGGTTGGGGGAAGTCCATTTCATTGAGGTTGAATACAGCATCTCCCCTCCTGCTTTGGAAACTTTTTTTTCCCAATTAAAATGTCATCTATCAAGTATAACAAAGTAGTTATCTTGTAGTTAGGGGTGGAAGTATATTAAAAATGTGTATCTGTAAATTTCATAATCAGAGAGGCCAGAACTGCTATCAGAAGCACGAGGCATCAGAAGAGAGATCTCTGCCCCCCCCCATGCCACAGTTGCTGTTGGCTGCACACTCAGTGAGTAAAATAGTAGATGGAATCACATGCTATTTAAATCTCTCCTTTGTCTTCAGACATCAAGCAAGTCCAACAGAATTTACAGGAGTGAATTGAGACTACAATGTGACTCAACTTTAAACGGGATGGTTTCATGATGACCACAGTAATCATAATAAACTAAAGCATGCTACAAACCCATGGTTTTAACAACTCAGCATCATCCTAGCATGCTCCTATCAATGACTTGAGGCTCGTTTGTTTATTTTGGATTAATTCACAAGAGGACAGCATCCTTCTCAAACAACTCATTTCTCCAAATGGCTGCACCTGTGCCTGAAACAATCTCCGTTTATTGCAATTTTCCACTGGGTCTGGGCCTGCCACATAATATATTCCAAAATGTCAGTCCAGGAAACAGGCATTTTTAAGCACATGATACAGAGTATTGTCTACAGCCCTGACCTCTTCAGGAGTTTTACACCATATTGAAGGAAGGCTTATCAAATTTCCAAATGACAAGAGTCTCTGAGATACAAAAAAAAATTTTTTTCAAATGAAAAAAGAAAAAGAAATAAGAAAGCTGACAGTTTGGAATGGTAGATGAATAAAACAACATGGAATTTATTTATTATTTTAAAAAGGGGTTTTTATTTGAATGTAGTTGACACACCACGTTACCTCAGTTTCAGATGTATCACGTAATGATTTGACCAGTTTATACATTATGTTATGCTCACCACAAGTGCAGATACAACATGAAATTTATTTTTTTATTTTATTTTTTTTAATATTTTTTATTTATTCATTCGGCAGAGAGAGACAGCCAGCGAGAGAGGGAACACAAGCAGGGGGAGTGGGAGAGGAAGAAGCAGGCTCATAGCGGAGGAGCCTGATGTGGGGCTTGATCCCAGGACGCAGGGATCACGCCCTGAGCCGAAGGCAGACGCTTAACGACTGAGCCACCCAGAGCACCCCACAATATGGAATTTAAAAGAACTAAATGTTAGAGGGTGCACCTGAGTTGAAAAACCAACTACTCAAATGTAAAAAATGGGGCAAATAGGTGTCCGAAACACCATATTTGAGAAAAATTAGACATTTTAACCAGAGTAATGGCGTCGCTTTCTGCGTCACGCAGAAAATAACGTTTTAATGGGAACGAACGAGCCCAATTCAGGAGGGTACTATAAAACGTTTAAACTTGAATGATGCTACTAATTTAAGCATGGGAATATGTCACAGTCTGGAGGTATCGGGCAGTTGCATTTCAGTGTAAACCCTTTTAATGAATGAATACGTCCACAAATGGCTGAAAGGATAGTGTTTCCCTTGTCTACTGCTGTGTAAAAAACCAGCCCCCCCCTTTGTGGCTTTGATGGGCTATTTCCCACAATTCTGTAGTATGGGGATCTGGTCAGGGTTCAGGTGGGCGGTTCTCCAAGTTGTATCCACTGAGGTCATTCACTCTTTCAGCTGCGTTTAACCAGCACCGTGGCTGGATGGGAAGAAGGGCCAGTAAGTCTTCAATGTCTGGTGCCTCCGTGGTGCTCCATGTGGCCTCTCTCTCCACGTTCATGCTATTATCATTTGTAGTCTATGCCAGGGTTTCTCAGCTTCTGCACTACTGACATTTTGGGCTGAACCATTTTTTTGCTGCCAGGTTCTGTTCTATGTTCTGTGACCTCTACCCACTCGATGCCAGTGGCAGCCCTTCGTCCTCTCCCCCACATTGTGACAGTCAAATGTATCTCCAGACATTGCCGAATGTCCTGAGGCAAATTTGCATGCAGATTGAGAACCATTAGTCTGGCCCAGCCGAGATTTTTAAGTATGGCACCTGGCTTCCCGGAGAAGGAAAGAAGAAGCCCCCAGTGGTTTCAAGGCTTGGGCCCAGAAGTTCCAGACCATGACGTTTGCCACATTCTTTTGGTCAAAGTAAGTCACACACCAGCCCAGACTGAAGGAGCGGGGAAAATAACTCTACCTCTTAAAGGAAGAGAGGCAAAGAATTTGTGGCTGAAACCTTGATCCGCCACACATACAGCCTCTCTTCTGGTCTTGTCTTCAGTCCTGTTCTACAATGATCCTCTTCTGGGTCCCATTCTACTCTTATGCTCTGTGAGGCTGCCTCGGGATATCACATCCCGCAGGGTGGAATAGCGTAGTGGCCAAGAGGCAGAGTCAAGGGCTCTGGGTCACACATACCTGGGTTTAAATTCTAGCTCTGACACACTGATTATGTAACTTTGGTGAAATTTGAAAGTCACTGTGCCTCCATTTCTTCATTTGACCTACTTTTTCACCTTCCTACCCCTCAGAGTTGTTGCAGATATTAAATGAGATAATAAAGACAAGCACTGCACACAGCTCTGGGTGCTTAGTAAATGCGCAATAAATGTTTATTATTAGTTTTTTATTATTACCAAGGCCTTATCCACAGCTTCTACTTATGAATTTGCCCAAGATTCATTTTAAGGACAGCCATTATGAAGTGATTTCCAGAGAAGTTTGTGCCCTGTAAAGCTCTCTGAAAAATACTTGCTCCCCCTTAGGTTAACCTGGGAAACACTTCTGTCTGTGTGCAGTTTTGCCGTCTCTGGAATCCGAATGGAATACATGGTATCCCAAACTATGGTGTCCCACCATGTAACATTTATTGCTGTGGTAAGGACTAATTTTGGTAGGAAGAATTATTTCCCAATTTGAATCCAAACAGAAATAAGTCTTTTTTCTGTTGAGTGTGAGCATGATACCCATATTATTTTTCCATAAATCAATCATCATCTTGTCTGGACTGCAACAGTTCAGAGTTTAACACGTTAGCTATGTGCTTCTGCCGCCCTTTTAAAAGCAATGTATAAAATTTTTGTAGAGGGGATTTGTTCTTAAAAACATAGTGAGATTACATGAAATCTAAGTTGCTTAAAGTACTGAAATTCTCTAATTTTATTTTAATCTGTGTACATTTCTCAAGGTCATTAACTCATATGAGGACTATTTTGAAGTGAACGTATAGAGGAGGAATAAAAATTTCATGAATTCACATCCAAAGGGAATATAATTTTGTGAGGCATTAAAATTATGCAAATATAATTTAATGGCGATGTTCTTTGATAGGCAGCCCTTCATATGTTTGTATGGCAGTCATTAAAATTCACTTGAACTTGAACAATAACATTCCAATAAAAATACTGAGTGAGTATCCAGGTGAAAATTAGGTTTCTGTTCTGTTGGAAACTATCACCTACACAGTGGGCTTTCAACTTTGCCTCAGATGTGTGGGATAGAAACGTTATCTAAATAACAAAGCAGAGAAGAGAAACAGCATTCGGTGTACAGAATATGATAGGGTTGAAGAGCTGGCCAGAGTTTTGGAAATGTGACTTGCCCAAGAATGATAAGAACAAAGCCATGATTACAGTGAGTCCTTCAAAGGCGGCTTAGATGTGGCAAAGTCTGGGATTAAAATGAATCTGTTTAGCTGCATCTAGCATAAGATAAGATGTCTTTCCACACTGATGGAATTGGAAGATGAAAAAGGGGGAAAAAATCACCAACCTGCTTTGGGACAGATGAGAGAATACAGTGATTAGAACTAAGTCATTCTCAGGTAGTGTGTGCTCTGAAGAAGCTTGACAGGAAGACAGCTGCAGGTGGAAGGCCATGTGTGGGCCGGTCTCCACCGGGAAGTCTCCAAGTGATTAAAGAACATCTTGGCTTAGGTTTGTCTCTTAGAATTCTTTTATAGGCAGGCTGCTTTCTGTTCAGCCATTTTAATAAATACGTAGTTCCAGCTGGACAGTTAGGTATCTTTGGGGGATTTGGGTGGACAGAACTTTCAGGTTCCCTTACCTTAATATACACAAGCTTTCTTTCTCCTTTCCCTTACCGATTGTCATCAGTGGGACTCAAGACCTCACTACTCTCCTGAAATTACCTCAAATATCACAGAGAAACTGCACTTTGAAAATTTCAGTGTCCTTTCCTAATCATCATTAGCGTCAATGGCTTTGAAGCACTGAATGCTATTAATCATACATTCCTTCTTTAAACTTCACTGCCCTTGTTTGCTTTGTCATCTTCTTTCTCTCCATACTTCTTTTTTTCCTATTAGCTGTTAATGTCTACCCACTACCCCATCTTTCACACCTTTATTTCTGGGCATTCCCTCCCCCAGAAAGCTTATCCACTGTTGTTTCCTCAACTATTACTATCTGGAAAATGAGTTCCATATCCAAATTTCAAGCTATGGATCTAGTCATTTACTGTCCATACTGATGAACAGTTGTTGACTGTTCATACACATCCAGCACTGTCTAGAGGATATGTCTGCGTAGATGGCACACCTACATTAGCCGGAGCAGGGCAGGCTCTGTTGCACAACAAATAAGCCTGGAAAACTAGTGAGAGTACAATGAAATTGTATTGCTACTCATGTCACATTCAGTGTGGGGCCGATTGCTTTCTTCTAAGCAGTGACTCAAGGATCCAGCTCCTTCCCTTTTTAAAACATGTGGCATCCAGCCCAGGCCGGAGGTGGAAGTGGCATGTATCTCCTCCGACCACATCTGATTGGCCTAAACCCAGTCACATGATCCCAGCCTAACTTGAGGGAGACCCATAAACGTAGTCTTCCTGTGGGCACCAGAGGAAACAAAGAATATTTTTTTCTATCACAGCATTCTCCCTCAACCCAGTCTAACTCAAATCTAATTCATCATCTTCCTTTCCAAACTATAGTTAACCAGTTATAGCAAACTATTTCCAACAGTCATCCACTACTTTTTCCTAAGTATTGCAAGCTTAAAAACATTATCTATAACAAGTCATTCTACTTTATTCCTTATATAAAATTTGACACCAAAACGTCTTATTTCTTCTTTTAAAATATCAGTCATACATGTTCAGTATTTCTACCTTAAACTACCTGGTCATAAACTTCTGCTCATGTTACCTCAGACATCTCATTATATCATTTCCCTTTTCAGTTTATCCTGTATTGTTTTCCCAGAAAACAATGTTTCCTTCATGTTTCTCCCCTGCATATTTTTCTCACCATCAAGCCCAAATACTCATGGATCTCAGAATGTTGCATAATCTGGTCCCATCCCACCCAGAGGCCCTGATCTTCCATTGCTGTATTAGTCAGGGCTCCCCAGAGAAACAGAACCAATGGAATGTCTCCATCTAGGTCTGTGTCAGTGTCTACACCTACATCTCTATGTAGGACGAGATTTATTATATTGTTTTGGCTCATGTGACTATGGAGGCTGAGAAATCCCACCATCTGCTGTCTGTAAGCTGGAGACCCAGGCAAGCTGGTGGTGTAGTTCAAAGGCCTGAGAGCCAGATAGCTGCCAGTGGTGATGCCAGTGTGGGTCTAAAGGCCTGAGGACCAGGAGCGCTCTGGGCAAAAGATAGATGTCCCATCTTAGGCAGTGGGGCAAAGAGTAAATTCCACACTCATCTGTTTTTTTCTTCTATTCAGGCCATCAATGGATTGGATGATGCCAACTCACATTGGGGGTGATCATCTGCTTTACTCAGTCCATGAATTCAAATGCTAATCTCTTCTAGGGATACCCTCACTGACACCCAGAAATAATGGTCAACCAGTTATCTGGGCATCCTGTGGCCCAGTCAAGTTGACAAATAAGTTCACCATTATGATTGCTCTCCACCATGTTCCCCATGATCTGGACAGGCTGTTTCCCTCATAATTTCCACCATCTTCCTCCATCTTCCGTACATACAGGCCATGCTATTACTTGCCTTGGTGATCTTTTCCTAGCCTAAATGGCATCAACTCTTTTATTCATCTACCCAGATCCTGTTTACCCTTTAAGAACCAACCTCTCTACCACCTCTATGAAACTCTCTTTGTCAATTCCAGGCCGTGCTAATTCCTTCATTTCCCGTGCTCAGTTTATCACTTTGCTTGTTTTTTCCTTGTTTCATGTTTGACTTTTCTCCTAAATTAGTAGATAAGCACTTAATTTCAGCACTCACGGTTTTTCATGATTGCACAATTCAACTCATATGTGCTCTTTTTGTCCTATTTTTCTTTTGATCTCTTGCAGAGCCTAGGAGAGTGATTGGCATATAGTCANAGTAGATAAGCACTTAATTTCAGCACTCACGGTTTTTCATGATTGCACAATTCAACTCATATGTGCTCGTTTGTGTCCTATTTTTCTTTTGATCTCTTGCAGAGCCTAGGAGAGTGATCGGCATATAGTATNATTGGCATATAGTCAATTCTAAATAAAATAAAAATGTTACAAGGTTCAGAAAATTGCTCTTAGGATCCTTTTTTAAGAATCTGATTCTGATTTAAGTATCCACAGCTGTCCAAGGAGGCAGGAAACCCAGTGTTTAGGCCCAAGGAGAGTTGTTTATTTCTCGAGCACATCTTTCCATGGACATTTACATGAATTCTACCATCTTTTTATTTTCATGGGATATTGTCTAGCATATAAAATTTTTACAGGACTCCTAAAGAACTTCAATATAGTGTAAGTACTCTTACCATAAACCTGCATTAGGACATTTAATTAACCAAAATATTACATCACACATTTATTTAATATTAAGCGTATGGGCTATATATACTCTAGTGATTTCTGGGCTACTTCAGTCTCTGAAATCAATTCACCTCATCTACTTGCAGATTTTGAAGTTTGTACATTAACATTTTCCCGAAGATTTAAATCTCCCCAGAACATACTCANACTTCAATATAGTGTAAGTACTCTTACCATAAACCTGCATTAGGACATTTAATTAACCAAAATATTACATCACACATTTATTTAATATTAAGCGTATGGGCTATATATACTCTAGTGATTTCTGGGTTACTTCAGTCTCTAAAATCAATTCACCTCATCTACTTGCAGATTTTGAAGTTTGTACATTAACATTTTCCCAAAGATTTAAATCTCCCCAGAACATACTCGGCTGTGCTTTTGAATATTTGTGTTTTGGATAAGTTCAATTATGAGCTCTCAGGATTTGATGATTCAAGTCATTATTTCAGGCTGCTTATATGGTTTTTCTTCAACCTACAGCTTCCTATTAATGAACTCTTG
>NC_048230.1:19056022-19112663 GCF_002007445.2 Ailuropoda melanoleuca | reverse complement strand
GAGGAGCCTGATGTGGGGCTCGATCCCATAACGCCGGGATCACGCCCTGAGCCGAAGGCAGACGCTTAACCGCTGTGCCACCCAGGCGCCCCCCTATTAATGAATTCTTGATCGTCCTGCAGGAGTGGCAAGAACCAAATCCACTTTGCAGACAATTGTCATATTTCTTTCTTCCTTTAAGTCCTTTTGTTTCTGGAGAGTTATTTTCTGTGCCCGTATGTTTCTCTACGAGGAACTCTGCCCCTTGGCTCCCTGTCCCTCTCTTTGGTACATTCTTATAAAAAATCCTACAACTCTCATTTCACTCTCAAATAAAAACTTTACCATGAAAACTTAAACCAACTATGCTTATATGTATACTCACCTAAAATGAGTTGAATTATAACAAAATGATTCAGGATATTTACAAACGCCAGCTCTCTGTGCTATTTCCAGTTTGTTTCACATATGTTAATCCACTAGGGTCTCTCTGGCTTTCCTCTCATCTGTATTATCTTACATATTTTCCAAGCAGCCTAGCAATGATATGGAGACATCTAAGAAAGCCTCGCTTTTAAGAATGTTGCTATTTTGTNCAATTGTCATATTTCTTTCTTCCTTTAAGTCCTTTTGTTTCTGGAGAGTTATTTTCTGTGCCCGTATGTTTCTCTACGAGGAACTCTGCCCCTTGGCTCCCTGTCCCTTTCTTTGGTACATTCTTATAAAAAATCCTACAACTCTCATTTCACTCTCAAATAAAAACTTTACCATGAAAACTTAAAGCAACTATGCTTATATGTATACTCACCTAAAATGAGTTGAATTATAACAAAATGATTCAGGATATTTACAAATGCCAGCTTTCTGTGCTATTTCCAGTTTGTTTCACATATGTTAATCCACTAGGGTCTCTCTGGCTTTCCTCTCATCTGTATTATCTTACATATTTTCCAAGCAGCCTAGCAATGATATGGAGACATCTAAGAAAGCCTCGCTTTTAAGAATGTTGCTATTTTGTGAATGATAAACTAGATGAGACACTTGAGGAAAATCCTGTTTTTAGGATGTGACTTCAATATCCATAGCTGGCCCGGAAGGCAGAAAGTCCGCAGTCTGGTCTCAGCACTGCCGCTGACTCTGTATGACCATGGACAAACCAATGAATCTCTCCATACCTCAGGTTCCTCATTTGTAAAGTGACAGAGTTGGACCAGATGATTTCTGAGACCCATTTGCACAATCTTCTATGCTATAATTTTTTTTCATCATTGGTATTCATTGTGATTTGCAAAGAGATGAGAATTTTGAGCAAAGCTTTTGATTTAAAGTCTGTGTTCAGAAGTGCTGCTCATTGGGTTTGGTGAATACTAATGAGGGCATTTAGATATTTCATAAGATGAGCTCCAGTGACTACCAGGATCTTCCTTCTCCTGAGCTTCGGATCCAAGAATATTCTTTTTCAGATCCATGGCTCATTTTTCAGGGTGATTGTAGATAACAATAAGAAACAATTTATTTATTTATTTTTAGAAAAGCCAAGATAATATACACCAGCCTTGTAAATAGGAATCACACATTTATGAGCCCAGCAGGAATATCTTCAATCCTCTTTCTACCAAGGCCTGCCTGGAAAGGGAAAACTTCATTTGTCACTTGCTTCCTAAAATCCTTAAAAATGAGGACTTTATGAGGATTTGATGAGATGGTATATGTATAAGCACTTTCTAAAATGAGCAGTTTTATTCAACAGTGTGACGTGGTAGTCACTGTAGTACTAATGTGATAGCACTCACTGCAGTATGATAGCACCGTAAATTGAGCTTTTGGACAGGGAGGTGAGTCCTATATCTCGTACCAGAGCTTATTAGGTTTGTGTAGGCTAGCCTGGGGACCTAACTCCAATATATGATAGGGTACCATGTCCACAATTGTTTCTGTCCATGGGAAAATGCAACCCAGATTCCAAAGTTACTTTTTAGAACACTCCTATGTATGAATTGGAAAAATATACAGTTAAAAACATGGACTTTACAGGTTTCTTACTGTTAGAGAACTTACAAAGGAGCAAGAGGAAAAGGCCAGAATAATCCCTTTGGTGCTGGGGGCCCCTGGGTGACTCAGTCGATTAGGCATCTGACTCTTGATTTCGGCTCAGGTCATGATCTCAGGGTTGTGAGATTGAGCCTTGTGTCGGGCTCTGTCCTGAGCATGGAGGCTGCTTAAGATTCTCTCTCCCTTTCTCTCTCTCTCTCTCTCTCTCTCTATCTCCCTCTACTCCTTCCCCTCCTCTCTCTCTCTCTCTAAAAAAAAAAAAGTCAGTATAAACTCATATTTATAGATAAACAATGATAGGTAGATAGATATAGATATGTATGGATATGTGGATTATTGTGTGTGTGTGTGTTTCTTAGGTCTGTCTACTGAGGAGGCCTAGAAACAGTGATCGCTCAGTGGAAGCAAGCACACTCAGCACCTGGGTCTTGGTTTCTAAACACCATACTCCAATCAGAGAAGTCAGAGCACCTTGGAGAAGGGGCTGATACTAGCGGTTGTGACATAGAAAATATAGGATGAACTTGGAACATGTTATAATACCAAAAAAGTAAAAAAAAAAAAAAGCTATACATACATATATACATACATACATACATACAGTGTTGAGTTGTAATCCAAAGAACAAAATAAGTGAAACTGAAAATAAATTTAGCAAATTAAAAAATAACACTCTACTCATTAACACCCTAAGGATTTCTCCAAGATCACCATGAAAGGCACTGTTTAATATTATATGAAGGATAGAGGATTTGAAATCAGAAACCTTCCTTTTAAAATGTGGTTCTGATCCTAATAGTGTTCTTAAGCAAGTTGTTTTGCCCAAGCTTTGATTTCCCAGTTTGCGATATGCCTTTCCTGAATTGCTATGACTCCCACATGGGATGATACAAAAAGTACTGTGAAACTATAAAATGATATAAAAATATTAGTTCTTACCTATTGGTTTTATTAGCCTATCACAGTGATTTCCCAAAGCATGGTCTGAGGATGCTGCGGGGTTCCTAAAACCCTTTTATGATGGCCCATGAAGCCAAATTATTTTCATAATAATTTTAGAGTGTTTGTTTGATTCACTGTCATTGTGTCATGAGTGAAGAGTGGAGTTTCCTGGAGACCGTGTGATCTGCGATGACATTGTCATTCCAGTGCATCATGGAATGTGCATTGTTCATCTTTAAACAATTTTTCAGTTTTAATTTCCAATATGGGAAATAGGCATAACCCATATGAATAGGAACTTTTGGGGTCTTTAGTTAGTTTTAAGCATACAAAGGGTTTTTGAGATGAAGATGTTTGAGACCACAATTTTATGACTCTAAAATAATCATTAAAGCAAATTTTAAAATCTAAAATCAGCCATTTTTAGGGAAGACTCCTCCTTGGAGTAGTTGAATGACTATTAAACTATTCTGAATTTGAGAAATCATTTCATTCAGCCTAGCATGTCTGAGATACTGAAATGCAATTGTGATTAGAACTTCCAACCCTGAGTTGAGTGAAGTGATACAGAAGGATAAACAAATGATTCTAATATAGTATGGTAGGTGTTGGAATTGCCTGAATGCAGAAGCCTCCTGGGGGAGATATTACGGAGACTTACCAGAGCAGGAAACATGTGAAATTGGACTTAAGGAAAAGAAGAAGGGAAAATCCAGAAATTGGAATTTTAGTCCAGAATTCCAAACATTTCCAGAAATCAATGATAATACTAACAAAGGAATGGCAGCACAGAAGAGCGACGTTTCCTTAAGAGTGGCTAGAAGTTTGTAGTGATTGATTTTCCTTCAAAATATAGGTTGTATTTGCCTGGTTTTACTATCATTCTTTGAAAGATTCCCATTGATGTTTAAATGGAAGTTTTATGGGTGATATGTCACTATAGGTCAAGACAGCATCTTTTTTTTTTTTAAAGGACTTTTTAAACAAGAAAAAAAAGAAGAAACAAAGATTTTTTTTTTATGGCAGGTATAGAATATTCTCCTATTGTTTATTGTATTAAAAGTTCTTTTCATAGCCAGCTCAAGTGAGTCATACTTTGGAGTTTGTCTGCTTTCCATGTCTTAAATCATATTGTACTGAAGCTTCAAAGCTCTATTATTTCTCTCTTAAGAACTTGACGGGGCACCTGGGTGGCATAGCGGTTAAGCGTCTGCCTTCGGCTCAGGGCGTGATCCCAGCATCATGGGATCGAGCCCCNTCATACTTTGGAGTTTGTCTGCTTTCCATATCTTAAATCATATTGTACTGAAGCTTCAAAGCTCTATTATTTCTCTCTTAAGAACTTGACAAAGACCGAAAGGTTTACAGTACAAGCAAAAGGTGATGTGTATTTCACATGCATCATCTTGTGTTGAAAGAAGGAAGTAAATTATCTTTTGATGGCCAGTTGACTGCATGCATATGTGAAAAGAATGCTTTTCTCCTTTTCACATATTGTCTAAACCTAATTATCTTCCTTAAACCCTGAAGATTTTTGTTCTGTGGAGTTTGATAATCATTCAATGTTCTCCACTGCTCCTTTGGCTTAAATATACCATTGTCCTCCTGGAATCAGTTTTTACTTTGTCCGTTCAGGTGTCCAGGCTCATAATATCAATGATAATTTTAAATTTTTAGAAATTCAACTATTTTGTAAGGCATTTTGTTCAATGATTTCGACTATTTTAAAATTTTCGAATTGGTAAAGAGAAGGGTGACCCTCAGACTTCAGCAACTTTAATTTTCACCTGTTTAATAAATTTGGACAAATATTATGGCATTTAACAAAGGGAAGTGGGCCAGTTTTTTAAAGTGAATATTTATGTCGTTTAATCTAGATTAGACAGTAGCTAATGATACACCCTACATTTTGAGTAGCAAAATGGTTTCCAATTTATCCCAGTGGGTCTAGACATAATCCCACACATGGTAATGGGCAATGTCAAGATCTTATACAAGGAACTTTGGTTTTCCTCTCTTTTCAAATTGATCATCTGCCTGAATAACATAATTATGGAACACAGCTCCAGCAAGAAAACTAGCGACCTATATGGGATCCCTGATCCTGAAAACTGCAACTCATTGATTTACAGATTGCTGTTGACAATTTAAAAACAAATGCTTTAATAAAGCAAGTTGTTTTTGAATGTTAACATAATAACCATGATAGGCAGCTCTTTATAATCAGAGGCTAATCATTATTAATTCCTTTGACATTCAGTGCAGTGACATTAATTATAACAAACTCTTTCAGTGAGCATCTAATGCAGTCTAGAGCTCAATAGCGAATGTGTTGCCATTTGGAATTCATTGTTGTGCAGTCCCCGGGAAGTCTGGCTGTAGTCCAATTTTGAGCATTTTCTTAATCAAAGCGAATGTCTTACTTTTCTGTAGATTAAAAAAAAATCCTAACTCTGAAATGTTTGATAATTATGCCTTACTTTTTCTTCTTGAATTCCATGACTTTGAAGTTTTGTTTGACCTAAAGAAAAAGTTTTTATTCTCCATATGTAGACATTTCCCCATAGATCTCTCTATTTGATTTATGCACACTCTCATTATTTTTTTTGTTTTTCCTGACTCGTGAAAACTTAAAAAAAAAAAAAGAGTGTTATAACCATTTGCTATATGCAGTAAACTGAATGGAGAATGACTATGCAAATCATTTCTTCACTTTCAAAATTGAGTTGTAATAGAAAACGAAATCAGCCACGAGAATCTGAATACTTGAAATTTGTGCTAGTTTATTTTGTCTCAGTGTACAGTTTTTGTTACATCATCATGCTTTTGTTATCTTTTTTTCTGAATTGCTTTTGTTAATAGGGTCTTATTTTAGGGATAGTGATATAGCATAAGGCACACAGGCTTTGGAATCAGACAGCTCTGTTGTTTATTTATTGCATGATCCTGATGAAAAGATGGTATTCAATTTAAAGGAGGAATAAATTGTAGGCATGCTGTGAGGATTCGTTATAAGAGCTCAGAGCACATGGTAGATGCTTGACTAATGATGAGTAATCAGAGCTGACATTTACTGATCAATTTGTGTCGGACAATGTGAGGCTTACATGTATCATCTCATCCAATACTCGGAGTGCAGTATGAGTGCACCGCTTACCCTCGCTTTAACGGTAAAGCAATTGAAACTTACACATTTTTAATATTTTGCTCAAGGTCACTTAACTGGTAAGTGATGAAAGAGTTAGTGGATTGGGGATGTGAACCTAGGAAGGCTGATCTTTGAATCAGTTTTTTATCCTGAGTTGTTTCCTCGATATTATAGCTATTCTTCTTATTAAATTTATGCCACAGAATTTAGATTTTCTTTTTTTTTAAGATTTTATTTATTTATGTGACAGAGAGACAGTCAGCAAGAGAGGGAGCACAAGCAGGGGGAGTGGGAGAGGAAGAAGCAGGCTCCCAGTGGAGGAGCCCGATGTGGGACTCGAACCCAGAACACCGGGATCACGCCCTGAGCCGAAGGCAGACGCTTAAGGACTGAGCTACCCTGGCGCCTCCAGAATTTAGATTTTCAGCAACAAATTCCCTTTTAGGAATTCTGAAACAAGAGAAGAGTATTGTTCTAGGGATAGTCCCTACCGTCAAGCTGCTTTGAGTAAGTTTTGGTGGTGGGTTCTGAGTTCCCGGTATAAATAGTTTAAATAGTTTCTCTTCTCTTCCTTCTTCCTCTCCTCTTTCTTCTCTTCTCCTTTTTTTCTTTCTCTTGTTCATTACACTCTCCCACCTTCCCTGTTTCTATTTTTTGTGTGTTATAAAGTTCAGCTTATATAATTGAGAAATAGAAATTGTATATATTTAGTGTTTACAACTTGATGTTTTGATGTACATACATATTGTGAAATGGTCACCACAATCAAGCCAATTGGCATGCCCACCACCTCCTATAGCTACCAATTTCTTTCTTTCTTTCTTTCTTTCTTTCTTTCTTTCTTTCTTTCTTTCTTTCTCTTTTCTTTCTTCCTTTCTTTTTTCCTTCCTTCCTTCCTTCCTTCCCATTTTTGTGGTGAGAACACTTAAGGCCATCCTCTTCGCAAATTTCAAGTATCCACTATAGTATTGTTAAGTACAGCAGCAGTGCTGTACATCAGCTAAAATTTATTCTTCTTGCATAAATAAAATTTTGTGCCCTTTGACCCACACCTCCCCATGGCCCCCTCCACTGTGCCTCTGGTAATCACCACTCTGCTCTGTTTTTATGAGTCTGACTATTTTAGATTCCACATATAACTGAGGTCATGCCGTATTTATCTTTCTCTGGCTTATTTCACTCACCATAATGTCTTCCAGGTTCTGCCATGTTGTCACAAATGGCAGGATTGCCTTCTTTTTTGAGGCTGAATAATATTTATTTTTCTGTATCACCCATATTTTCTTTATTTATCTGCCAGTGGACATTGAGGTTGTGTCCATGTCTTGGCGATTGTGAATATGCTGTAAAGTCTAAGTACGGGTACCTCTTTCCGATGCTGCTTTCATTTCCTTTGACTGTATGCCCAGAAGTGGGATTGCTGGATCATGTGGTAGTACTGTTTTACATTTTTGTCCTGTTTTCCGTGGTGGCTGCACCAATTTACATTCTCATCAGCAGTGCACAAGGGTTCCCTTCTAAAACCTGTTAGGTAATGAAGAGCTGCTAGCATGTCCTAACTGGCTGAATTTAGCATCGTGCTGCAATCCCGGGGGGCTATGCCGAGCTAAGCAGAGTGGAGACATTTGTTCTCCTCTTTGGGACATAGACTACTTTCATAACCATCTCCATCACTCTGCCACTTCTTGCTCCACTTTTAAGAGTGGAAGTAAAAGAGAAATAAAATGAATAATGTAAAATAAGCTAAAAGATCACTACAGAAAGTGGCAGTGATAAAACACTAAAAAAAATACACAGCTACAATAAACACACACACACACACACACACACAAGCTCCATCTAGGCAAAACCGATTCAGAAAATTAATTAGAGCCAATCATGTAAATCGTAAATTCCAAAAAAATAAAAACAGAAACGTGAGAGAGACATCCTGAGTCGGCTACCTATTCAGAGAACGGGATACTTCCCATAGAGCAGTCAGCAGGGTTGCCACTCGTTGTCCTCCTTCTTCCTCCTTCCTCAGCTTCTTCCAGGTGATTTTTCCCTTCACAAAGCTCAGTCCTGCCCAGAGGTTACTGGTTTATGCCACTGATCCCTCCAACTAGTTGATTAAAAGAATCCCTTATGGAATTTTCCCAGTGTACCCAGTTGGCTCTCCACTTACCTTGAGGGCAGAAGAGTCTGTGGCCAGTGAAGCTTGAGACAGCTTTGAGGTGATTCTAAGTCACAGCTCCCCTTCTTGCTGCCCTGATTACTTGCATTGTAGTTATAGACTTTTTGAAGTGAGACTGTATCCTTGCCCTGAATCAAAGAATCAAACATGGTACTTTCTTGGGTCAGTACCCTGTTGGTGACTATACAGGAATCCACGAAGGAGGAAGACCTGTGATAGCTGGAGACATTCTCTGCTTCCTCGATAAAATAGTTCTTGTATATATGGGTACACTAGGAGTTTCTTCTATTTAGGATCCTAAAAGTGAAGAGTTGGAAAAAAAAAAAAACCCACTAGAGTCATTTAGTAAAGCCTAGTAAATGTGGCCTAGGGGAAGGAAATGACTGGACCTACCAAGTCCCAGAGCTCACTGGGGGCTAAGACAGGACTAGAGTCCAGTTTTTTTTCCTGTTTAAAAAGCACTCTGGGTAGGTGAGAGTTCATTCTGAGGAAAATGCTGGTATGTCAACAAGCTGCTAATATTTTCTCCTCCTTGGTCCTCTTCTTGAAATGTCAAGAAGATTTATTTGGGCACTAGAACCTCGGTGCATCTGGGTCTCAACCAATGTGGCTCTCCTCACCTACGACTCAGATTCCAGGAAAAATGTGATCCTGGTGTTTTTCTGGTACTTGAATTAATCACATCACACTTTATACTTGAAAGTAAGAGTGAGTCTGCCCCTTCATCCTTAGTTGACTCCTTGAGTTTTCCAATTCCAAAAATCTTCTGCAGGCTTATGCCTATTCTGGATAGCAATATACAGCACCTTTTAAAATGATCCTAAGGTCATGGGAGTCTGTGCAAGCAACTATAGGAAAAAGGAGGCCACAGTTACTGAGAATTTGAAGTTTTAGAGTTGAATTTTTTTAAAAAGATTTATTTATTCATTTGAAAGAGAGAGAGTGTAAGCAGGGGGAGGGGCAAAGGGAGAGGGAGACAAGCAAACTCCCCACTGAGTAGGGAGCCAGTCATGGGGCTTACTCAGGATCCTAACCTGAGCCAAAATCAAGAGTCAGACATTCAACCTAGTGAGCCACCCAGGCGCCCCTGAAAACAAATTTTAAGATAAATCCTTGTGCTCCTCAATGTCCAGTCTCAATTTCAGTCTCCATTAAATTGATATGCAGGAATGGCAAGGGGATGTCATGATAGTTGGAAAGGGAGCGGGGAAGTTAGGGAAGGCAATGCGAATGTCTTACGGATATCCATGTTAGAATCTTGTGAGCTTGACTTTACCACTCAATACCTGTGTCACCTTGAGAAAGAATCTTAAGCTGTCTGGGTGATAAATAAATGTCATCACTTACTACTCTAAAAATAAATTATTAAAGAATTTGTTCTCAAGAAAGATGGAAAGTGAGGTTTTCTGACTTTGTCTAAATCCTAAATCTCTACTGTTTGATGTCACTGTAATTAAATAGATGGTTTCCAAGTGTTTTTAAAACCAAAAGTTTTGCTTTCAAATGAATGATAGCATGTTGCTTGTTCGTATTTACCTAAGATAGTGCATATATTTATATTCATGCCCCTAATATTATTTGTTTAATCATTTGCTGAATTAATATTGTTACTAGATTTTTACCAAATCCATATTTAAGGAGTATCAGGTCACTCCCCTTTATTTATTTCTTAAAAGAGTTATTTTATTTTATTTATTTTTTATTAAGTAAGCCCTACGCCCAACATGGGGCTTCAACTCATGACCTTAAGATCAAAAGTCACACGCACTACCAACTGAAACAGCCCCAAATTGCTCACCTTTAAATAGAAATGCATGTATGTACCTAAGTAAGTCTTTCTGGGCATGAAGTCCCCAGTGGGACATTTTGGAATTCAAACCGACTTAGCCAGCTTGTTAGGATGGCATTCAACCCTGAGCAAAGACTTAGCCGGGGCGCCCGGCTGGCTCAGTCAGTAGAGCACGAGACTCTTGATCTCAGGCGGTGAGTTTGAGCCCCATATTAGGTGTGCAGATTACTTTAAAAAATAAAAACATTTTTTAAAAAAGACTCAGCAAATGATATTCAGTACAGATTGAAGAATGAATGGAATGGAACCGTCTTCATCTCTAATTCCTCTCTTTGACCTAACTGACTATACTACCCAATTTTATCCAATGCTATCAGTCCCTCACATGGGCAAGTCTCGCCATCATTTGACCCTGGATTCAAACCCAGGATAACTAGAGGATTTGTGACTTTCTAGACATTGTACAAATCTAAATTCAGCTTACTAATCTGCAGATTAAAAATCAGGCTATGGTAAATCTTTGGTTACAAACTTACAGAAGCTACAAAGGAATGAAAACAAAATAGAACAACATAAAAGACCATCTATCTCCTTTGGGTGTTTTAGCCTTCAGATTTAGAATTCCAGATTTTCAGAGATGGACAGGGAAATGCTGGAACAACCTGGAAGGCTGAGGAAGGCGGAGAACAGTACGTATAACTTTATTTGGTGGCCCACAAAAGACAGGTAAGAAACTCACTTTTCTCCACCAGACTGTTATCAGCACAGCAGAAATGCATTCGTGTTCTTGGGTCATACTAGGGGAGGATGCTCTTACAGCTCTCTTCCTGTATACCCAAAGGTTCTGTTCATTTTCCAAGGAATTGCACCTCACAACTTTGAGATTCCACCAGGACAGCTTTCCCAGACTGTGGTCCAGATGTTGGACACCATTCAGCATTAGCTTTGTACTTGGCTGTATTAAGCTAAGCACAGTTAGCTATATTAAGCCTCAAAAAAGGAAATTTGGTCTATTTTACCCTCCTTTGCCTGTTTGTAAGTTCTTCCAGTGGTTCGCCTATTGTCCAGCTCCTTGTGTAGCTGGCAGAGCCTTCCCAGTCTTGCTCCTGTTCATCTCTAGTGGACTATGACACTGTTGACCCCATGTGCAACCACTCTTAACCTCTTGCAGTGCTCTGTGCCAACTCATGGGTCTAATACCTGCTTCGTGTTATTTCTCTTTGGAAATTTTTCCCCCCCCCCCCCCCGTTCAACAACTTGTCACTTTTCAGTATCAGCCTTAGTGTCACCTCCACCACAAAGTCCTTTCTACAGGAAGAAATGAGCATCCCTCTTCTGTTTCCAACACTGTACATACAACAGTTCTAGCACTTATGATGTTTACTATGATTGTCTTTGTTGATGTGTCCATCTTCCCTACTATGCTGTAAGTTTCTTGAATGAAAGAGTAGGTCTGTGCTCATTTAAAGTGCAGTCCCTAGATAACAGGCAAGTTTCTTGGCCGCCCCCCTCCAGATTTTCTAAATCAGATTAATTGGAGATGGGGAGAAAATCTCCAAAATCTGCATCTTTTACAATCAACATGTAATTTGGCATAAACAAGTTTGAGCAGCACTGATCTATGACTTATTACTTCTTTACTCAGATTGTCTAGCATAGTGATCACAATAGGTGTTGAGTGAATGAGCTAATGAATGAAAAGAAGAATGGATGAAAAATCTGTATAGATTCATATGTAATCCATATATGACAGAAAGGACTCCTTTCTCTGAAGAGATCTAGTTAACATTGGTTCTGACTACAGAGTTCACGCAGTGTGAAAGTCTAAAGACCTTCCCACTCTAGCATGGGTACATGTACTTTCTGTTTTCTTCCACGTCAGCCCAGACACACACTTAATCCTCCGACCAGTCTCTAAGACAAATCTACTCACATGGAACATTTTTGTAAGGTTAGTAAACTTGCAGAGAATTGTGGAGGTCATAGAGCACAAGTCACATCAGGGAATCTTCTCCTTTCACTTCCTCTCTCCTATTCTGCCCAAATTATCCCCAAATATATACTTTTTTCTTCTTAAGTGTAGCTCTTCAGCTCTCCTTAACGGCTCGAACTTACCCATCAAACTCAACTCTAGCTGCTCAATAGAACTGCATAGGCTGTTTCATTGACCCACCATCCTAACAAGAGTGTTGGAAGTTTATCTTTTGTTCCGGATTTAGTATTTTCTGTCTTTTACATTTCTCCAAAGAAGACACACAAATGGCCAACAGACACCTGAAAAAATGCTCAACATCAGTCAGCATCAGGAAAATACAAATCAAAACTACAATGAGATATTACTTCACGCCAGTCAGAATGGCTAAAATTAACAACTCAGGAAACAACAGATGTTGGCGAGGATGCAGAGAAAGGGGAACCCTCTTACTCTGTTGGCAAGAATGCAAAATGGTGCAGCCACTCTGAAAAACAGTATGGAGGCTCCTCAAAAAGTTAAAAATAGACCCTATGACCCAGCAATTGTACTACTAGGTATGTATCCAAAGGACACAAACAGAGGGATTTGAAGGGGCATTTGCATCCCAATGTTTATAGCAGCAATGTCCATAATTGCCAAGATATAGAAAGAGCCCAGATGTCCACTGACAGATGAATGGATGAAGAAGATGTGGTATATATACATATATATATATACACACACACACACACACACACGCACACACACACACACACACACACACACGCACACACACACAATGGGCTATTACTCAACCATCAGAAAGAATGAAATCTTGCCATTTACAATGAAATGGATGGAACTAGGGGTATTATGATAAGCAAAATAAATCAGAGAAAGACAAATACCATATGATTCCACATATGTGGAATTAAGAAACAAAACAGATGAACATAGGGGAAGGGAAGGAAAAATAAAACGAGGAAAACAAAGAGGGAGGCAAACCATAAGAGACTCAACTCTAGGGGGAGGATTGCTGGAGAGGAGGTGGTTGGGGGAATGGGGTAACTGGGTGGTGGGCATTAAGGAGGTCACTTGAACCTGGGTGTTGTATGCAACTGATGAATCACTGAATTCTACTTCTGATACTAATAATACAGCATATGTTATTTAAATTGAACTTAAATAAAAAATTTAAAAAATATTCTGTCTTTTATACTTCACACTCTGGATGATTGATGGAGAGAAGCTGTCTTTGAATCACAGTACTGAATTCCTTGTGGTGTCTTGGTGTAGACAAGGGGGTGGTTTAGCAGGTTAAAAGTTAAAGCTTAGAAGGTGTGCACATGGGACAGCACAGCCAGGATTCCAAGATGGGTTTCCGTGTTGGTAGGAAGAACGAGGAAGGGAAAAGATAAAAAATAGAAAATCCCTGCTTTGTCTCATAGGATGGTGAGCCTTCTGTTCTATTTTCAACCTTCATTTCTTGCACAGCCCTCAGTTCAATCCTTGTCAGGCCTTCCTCACATTTGGCTGAACCCAGAAATCCAGATCTGCACATTAAAGTTGATGAGTCCAGGGGCACCTGGGTGGCTCAGTCATTAAGCGTCTGCCTTCGGCTCAGGGTGTGATCCCAGCGGTCTGGGATCGAGCCCTGCATCGGGCTCCTCTGCTGTGAGCCTGCTTCTTCCTCTCCCACTCCCCCTGCTTGTGTTCCCTCTCTTGCTGGCTGTCTCTCTCTCTCTCTCTCTGTCAAATAAATAAAATCTTAAAACAAACAAAAAAAAAGTTGATGAGTCCAGACTTCTAGTGGAAATTAGTTTACTCATCACTCTAACTGTTTAATTCACAAGGCCAGTGAGCCCTGATGTACCCCAGCCACAATGAAAACTTTTCAATGTTCTGTATTATGATTATGATTATGACTTTAGTCAACAAGGCATAGAAAGAGAAAAAGCATGGGTTTTGGTGATTAAACATACGGGAGCCTAAACCCAACTCTACCATTTGATAGTCTGTGACTCTGGGCGAAGTAACTTACCTGCTTATGATTCAGCTTCCTCATTTGTACAAAGGGATAATAATAATAAATTAGATTATATGGTCTAATGAGATAAATGCATAAAAAGCACCCAGCATGATGCTAACAGAGAAATAATTCCACCTACCCTTTCCTTCAGTTCTGAGATCGTTCTGTCAATTAGGCCTGTTCTGTGTCTGTGAAATATGGAGGCTTATGCTCAGGTATAAAGATGTCCAAGAAAGAGAGCTCTGTGTGTGTGTGTGTGTGTGTGTGTGTGCGTGCTTATGTGCATATACATGTATACAGACAGAGGGATTACTTTTTCATTTGTTTCAAAACATATTTGAGCATGTAACAGATTAAGTAGTTATCATAGTTTTAGATATTCATTGTATATATATGTTATTTATAGTTTTCAAATTGATTTCATGTCCATTATTTTAGTGATCTTACAATAACTTGGTAAAAGATAAGGTAGGAATTTCCCCTATTTTATAAAAGGAGATATTGAGACTCTCAATGGTTTTTCCAAGTTCATCCTTCAAGGAAGTGATGGAGACAACTCCGTCCATTTCTAATCAGTGAGAATTGCTTCATTCTCAGCTGCAAGACATATTTTTTTTTGTTTAAATTAAACCTAGCTCAGGTATCCCTCCACCAAAGCTGTCAGGCGGCGCAGGGACTGTCATCTTTCAAGAGTGCATCCCCTTTCCTTGGATTAAACAACTCTTTGGAGAGGAGCTTTTGCTGTAGTGATCACCGCTGGCATTGCTCCTTGGCCAGGCCTGAGTGATCTCCTTGAGGAAAAGAGGCCCCCCTAGAGCACCATTACCTCCTTCATGGGTTCAGCCATGGGAACCCTTTCTTGACCTCTCAAGGCCATACCTTCATGGCCACCTTCACAGGCTTCCCTAGGGGTTATCTTCTGCCATGGTACAAACTACCTCCAAAATGTGGTTCTGCTGAGATGGTTCAAATAGCGGAATCTGGAGCCTGGCCAGAACTCTCTCTCTCTCTCTCCCCACCCCTGTCTTACCTCTTTATGTGGCTAGTCTGGGCTTTCTCATAGCAGGACAGCTTCTGGGGATGATCTAGGTTCCAAAAGTGTTCCCAGGGACAAGCTGCAGCAGCTGTTCCGAAGGCCTGGGTTCAAGTGATGTGACACAGCATCACTATCTATTGGTCAAAGCAGCCCCAGATCCAAAGGAAGAGGGCATAGTTCCATAGGTTCCATAGTTCCATAGTTGCACAGGTGGAAGGAGTATCCAAGAATTTGTCACCATCCTTAATTTGCCACACCAAGTTTCTGAGATCCTCATACTTATGGGGAATTGCAGTCCATTTTGCTCACTTGTCTACTTACCATGGATGAGTTATCTTTAAAGGATGTTTATTCCCTCAATTCTAACACTAGGTACTCTGTCTTATGACAAAGGTGAATGAGGTTCAATCACTTATTAGGACATACCCAATAGTTACATATCCAGGTCTCATTTCCTAAAACTGCGAAAGTATTAGCTATTCTGACAGGCATGAAGTGACATCTCATTGTGGTATTGATTTTCATTTCCCTGATGATGAATGACGTTGAGCATCTTTTCATGTGTCTGTGGGCTGTCTGCATCTTTGGAAAAATATCTATTCAAGACCTTTGTCCATCTTTTAATCAGATTTTTTTGGTGTGAGTTGTGTGAATTCTTTTTTGTTTGTTGGTTGGTTGTTTTGGCTAACATATAGTGTACTATTAGTTTCAGGAATAGAATTTATTGATTCATCAATGACATATAATACCCAGTGCTCATCACAACAAGTGCCCTCCTTAATCTCCATCATCCATTTAGCCCATCCCTCTGCCCACCTCCCCTCCAACAATCCTGTTTGTTCTCTATAGATAAGAGTCTGTTTTGTGATTTACCTCTCTCTTCCCCCCCACCCACCGCCATGTTCATCTGTTTCATTTCTTAAATTCTACATATGAGTGAAATCATGTGGTATTTGTCTTTCTCTGACTAACTTATTTTACTTAACATAATACACTTTAGCTCCATCCACGTCACTGCAAATAACAAGATTTCATTTTTTATGGCTGAGTAATATTCTAATGCACACACACACACACACACACCACAATTTTTTTTTAAAGATTTTATTTGTTTATTTGACAGAGACAGAGACAGCCAGCAAGAGAGGGAACACAAGCAGGGGGAGTGGGAGAGGAAGAAGCAGGCTCATAGCAGAGGAGCCTGATGTGGGGCTTGATCCCATAACGCCGGGATCACGCCCTGAGCCAAAGGCAGACGCTTAACCGCTGTGCCACCCGGGCACCCCCACACCACAAATTCTTTATCCATTCATCAGTTGACAGACACTGGGGTTCTTTCCATAATTTAGCTATTGTTGATAATGTTACTATAAATATTGGAATACATGTGTCCCTTTGAATCAGTATTTTTTTATCCTTTGAGTAAATACCTAGTATGCAATTGCTACATTGTAGGGTAGTTCTACAGCTAATATTGTCCTCAATGGGGGAAAACCTGAGAGCTTTTCCTCTGTGGTCAGGTACAAGACATTGTCATTTAACATAAAACTAGAAGTCCTAGCCTCAGCAATCAGACAACAAAAATAAATAAAGGCCATCCCAAATCAGCAAGGAAGAAGTCAAACTTAACACTATTCTCAGACAACATGATACTCTATGTAGAAAACCCAAAAGATTCCACGAAAAAATTGCTAGAACTCATAAAGCCACTAGATACAAAATCGATGTACAGAAATCTGTTGCATTTCTATACACCAATAATAAAGCAGCAGAGAGAGAAATCAAGGAATTGATCCCATTTGCAATTATGCCAAAAATGATAAGATATCTAGGAATAAACCTAACTAAAGAGGTAAAAAATCCATACTCCAAAAATTATAGAACACCTATTAAAGAAACTGAAAATGATCAAAGAAATGGGAAGAACATTCCATGCTTATGGATTAGAAGAACAAATATTGTTAAAATGTGTATACTACCTAAAGCAATCTACACATTTAGTGCAATCCCTATCAAAATACCGCCAGCGTTTTTCACAGAGCTAGAACAAACAATCCTAAAATCTGTATAGAACCACAAAAGACCTTGAAGAGCCAAAGCAATTTTGAAAAAGAAAAGCAAAGCTGGAGACATCACAGTTCAGGTTATATTACAGAGCTGTGGTGATCAAGACAGCATGGTACTGGCTCAAAAACAGACACATAGATCAATGAAACAGAATAGAGAACCCAGAAATGGACCCTCAACTCTATGGTCAATTAATCTCCAACAAAGCAGGAAAGAATATCCATTGGAAAAAAGACAGTCTCTTCAACAAATGGCGTTGGGAAAACTGGACAGCAATGTTCAAGAGAATGAAACTGGAGTACTTTCTTACACTATACACAAAAGTAAATTCAAAATGGGCTAAAGACCTAAATGTGGGACAGGAAAGTATCAAAATCCTAGAGGAGAACACAGGCAGTAATCTCTTCGACAGCGGTCATAGCAACTTCTTAACTAGACACATCGCCAGAGGCAAGGGAAACAAAAGCAAAAATAAACTCTTGGGACTTCATCAAGATGAAAAGCTTTGGCAGAGTGAAGGAAACAATCAGCAAAACTAAAAGACAACTGACAGAATGGGAGAAGATATTTGCAAATGACATATTAGATAAAGGGTTGGTATCCAAAATCTATAAAGAACTTATGAAACTTAACATCCAAAAAACAAATAATCCAGTTAAGAAATGGGCAGCATACATTAATAGACATTTTTCCAAAGAAGAAATACAGATGGCCAACAGACACATGAAAAGATGCTCATCATCACTGATCATCAGGGAAATACAAATCAAAACTACACTGAGATATCACCTCACACCTGTCAGAATGGCTAAATTTAACAATGCAGATAGCAACAGATGTTAGCAAGGATGCCGAGAAAGGGGAACCCTCTTACTGTTGGTGGGAATGCAAGCTGGTGCAGCCACTCTGGAAAACAATATGGAGGTTCCTCAAAGAGTTGTGTAAGTTCTTTATATATTGTGGATGTTAACCCTTTATTGGATATATTTACAAATATCTTTTATTTTTCTGCAGATGGCCTTTTGGTTTTGTTAATGGTTTCCTTCACTGTGAAGAAGCTTTTTATTTTGAGGTAGTCCCAATAGTTTATTTTTGCTTTTGTTTCTCTTGCCTCAGGAGATATATCTAGAAAAATGTTGCTATGGCCGATATCAGAGAAATTACTACCTATGTTCTTTTCTAGGATTTTTATGGTTTCAGGTCTCACATCTAGGTCTCTGATACATTTTGAGTTTATTTTTGTGAATGGTGTTAAAAGGTGGTCCAGTTTCATTCTTTTGCATGTAGCTGTCGAGTTTTGTTAGAACCATTTATTGAAGAGAATGCCTTTTCCCCATTGTAAATTCTCACCTCCTTTGTTGAGGACTGTGTAACTGTGTAATTGTAGTTTTGTGTCTGGGCTTTCTATTCTGTTCCATTGATATCACCTTATACCTGTTAGGATGCCTAACGTCTAAAAGACAAGAAACAACAAGTGTTGACGAGTGTGTGGAGAAAAAGGACCCCTTGTATGCTGTTGGTGGAAATGTGAATTGGTGTAGCTACTGTGGAAAACAGCATGGAAAGTCCTCAAAAAATTGAAAATAGAAATACCATATAATCCAATAATTGCACTATTGGACATTACTGAAAGAAAGTGAAAACACTAATTTGAAATTATATATACATCCTTATGTTTATTGCAGCATTATTTACAATAGCCAAGAATGGAAGCAACCTGATGGCCATTGATAGACAAATGGAGAGGTGCCTGTGGCTCAGTCAGTTAAACATCTACCTTCAGCTCAAGTTGTGGTCCCGGGGTCCTGGGCTGGAGCCCTGCATTGGGCTCCCTGCTCAGCGGGGTGTCTGCTTCTCCCTCTTTCTCTGCCTGCCGCTCCCCTTGCTTGTGCTTTCTCTCACTCCTCTGTCAAATAAATAAAAAAATCTTAAAAAAAATAGACAAATGGATAAAGAAGATGTGAGATATAATATATATAACATGAAATATGATACAGCCATAAAAATGATGGGATCATGCCATTTGAGACAATATGGATGGACCCGGATGGTATTATGCTAAGTGAAATAAATCAGACTAGAAAAAAAATACCATATGATTTCACTCATAAGTAGAGTATAAAAAACCAAATGAATAAACAAATGAAAAGCAGAATCAGACCTATAAATACAGATGACAAAATGATGTTTGCCTGAGTGGAGGAAGGTGGGGGGTTGGGCAAAATGCGTGAAGAGGAGTAGGAGATACAGGTTTCCAGTTATGGAATGAATAGATCATGGGGATAAAAGGCACAGCATAACAAATAGTGTAATAGTGATGTATCTGGACAGATGTAGCTACAATTGTAAACACAGCATAATGTATAAACTTGAGGAATCACTATATTGTACACCTGACACTAATGTAACATTGTGTGTCAGCTACATTTAAAAAAAAATCCTGTAAAATGTGTTCCCACTTCTTGGGGTTGGGGTTGGTAGAGGGAGGTGCTTTCATTATGTTGTCGTAAGTCAACGTTCTTCAAAACAGTGATCCTTCCAAATCAAGCCCCAGTCTTCTATGTTTTTGTGTCCTGCTAATTTTAATTCTCATTAATTCCTCCTACTATATATACTATATATATGTTTCGTGGGTGTTGACTGAGTGAGTAAATGAGTGAATGAGAGAATAGGTAATATTGAAGGCATGCATATCTGTCCTTCCTAAGTAGGAGAACCATTAATGAACAGCATTCGATACTAAGGCTACCGTCTATGCCAACAGAAGACAACCAGTCATCAAGGGACTTTGACATTCGTGGTTTCCTCATGCTAAAACACAGTGATTCAGGTGCAGGATGCTAAGTGCATGGACTCTCAAGAAATGGCAGCTGGCTTTGTTTTCTCTCGTAAGACAAGACTTTCAATGGCAGCTCACTGTGTAATGAAGCTATTGTTAATTCTTACGTGGGAGCCCCTCAGGCAAATCTCTTTAAAGCACTAATTTCTGAGATAAATCAGACATCAAATTGTACTTTTCATAAAAATTCAATGAAACATCAAGCCAAAGGCAGGACAGATGTTGCCCTTATGAAATGATCAGTGGATTGCTTGCTCAAAGTTCATTTATAGGTACATCATTTCGTGTAATATGCTTGTTAGTAATATTCAGAATGTCTGGCTAATGAGGTGTTTTAGTAGTTCCCAGGTCTGGTGCAGGGCCCTGGCACCTGTATTTTTCACAAGCTTCTTAGGGGATTTTGTTACATATTAATGTTTGAAAGTTAATCTCCCTGGTATACACCCACACACACATGCATACATACATATATATACACACACACATACGTATACACACACACACACACACACACCCCTGTCCCAAAAACACAGAAGTAAAGGAACCAAGAATTAGACAAGTGAGATAGTAAGAAGGTTAAAGAGGGAAAGGGTGAAAAGAAAATTTCTAACTGGATTGTTCTTCCGGCTTTAACTTCATCTTATCTCCAGCACACTCTCCATTATGCCAGGAATAGTCACTCTCCTAAACCACAAATCTAGTCATCTTCTTTTGCTGAAAAACCTTTTGTGAGTTTCTTATTACATGTGGAACAAAGTCTACTTTATGGATCATGACTTTGAATGGGGACCCTCCCATCTTCTGAGACCCAAATTTTCCATTTCCCACCTCATATTTACTCTAGCCATCCTTGGCTACTTTTCCACTTGTGAAATAAGCCTCTTATTTCCACATTTCCGTGCCTTGCTTTAAGCATTCTTCCTAGAATGCTCTTCTCTCAACCTGAATTAAGAGGTATTCATACTTTAATACTAACCTAACCCTCAAGTTATTGACCTTTCCTGACACTAATATTTTAAGAGACAAGTTTTAAGAAAATCTATCTTCCAGGTCAATCTTGCAGATTTTTGGGGTCTACATTTTGAGGCAAGGTCATCATTCCAGGGGATTACTAGAAGGCAATGTAATTGAAAATTATGTGGCCTATAGGAGACACACTGGGATTTTTTTAACTCTCAAATTTGCTAATGGTAATATTTACCTTAAATATATGCAGAACAGATACTTTTTAAAAATTTTTATTTATTTATTTGAGAGAGAGGGGGCAAGGCAGAGGGAGGGAGAGTCTCAAACAGAAGCCCTGCCGAGCACAGAGCCCATCACAGTGTTCAATCCCAAGACCCTGAGATCATGACCTGAGCTGAAATCAAGAGTTGGCCGCTTAACCAACTGAGCCACCCAAGTGCCCCAGGACAGATACTTTTCATTCCTACTTTATGAAGACTTTCAGGGCCTGAGAATATACATACAAGTTTTAAAGAGGTTAATGTTCCATTTTGTCCGGGAAAAAATCATGTATCTGCACCCATACAAACCACCTCCTTGCATTTTCAATGCTGATAGAAGAAAATCACAATTTTCTCGTTTTCCCCCAACATCTCATGAAAAAAAATGTGAAACATGCAGAAAAGTTGAAAGAATTATCATTACCCATTCTTCCGTCTTCCCATTCATTGATCCATCATACTTCCCATGCATCTCAGAGCAAGTTGCAAACACCAGTACGCTTGGGATCCTTTCCCTGGTCAATGCAGAATGTTAAGACTTCAGGTGAAAGCTTAGCAATTCAAGCATATACACTCCCGTCCATCAATAACACATAATATCTACACTATAATCTTAAACTGCATGTGGTTTATTTTCTGTCAAAAGCATGGTTAAACTGATAGTATTTGAGCAACTCACCTATTTCTCTGGTGTCTCGCGAAATTCTATCAGGTCACATCACCAGAATGCAAGGCATTTTTAATGCTGATAGCTTAGGTATTGGAGAAATTCTGTGAGAAAAATGATTTGATACTATGCTATTACTATTTACGTGAAGTTAATATAAAATTTTGCTGGGTAGTGTATGGTTTTTTCCCAGCTTATATAGATCTATGGTTAATGACACTTTCCTTAATACGACTTACTATCCTTAAAGTATGAGTCGAGTGATAACGCCTGCTTTGAATGAATGAATAATGCATGTTTAAAGATCTAGTCCTTGAAGTTACTGAATTGCTCAGGGGAGGAGAGAGAACATGACCCAGGAATAGAAGGTGGGGGAGGGTTGGTAAGGTGATGAATCAAATGCTTGAATGATATTTAGCTCTGTGAAATTAACAACCAGATGCACTAAACCTGGAAATAGTTAAAAATAAGGACCTCTTGGGAGCTGGACTGGACAAGCGAAGATTGTGGAAACAAACTGGTGATTTCCATCATAACAATAAAAAATAATAATAACAGCATATTTTATGCTTATTGTGTGCCAAGAACATTTAAGTTTTTCACTTTTATATTGCACCAAATCTTTATATTTACTTAATTTTCTTTTAATCTTTATAAAAGTTCTATGAGGTGGCTGTTGTTGCCGTCACTTTGCAGATGTGGAAACTGAGTCTCAAAGGAGGACTTGAGTGTGTCCTACCATTCCTATTCTTTACTGTGGCATCTTAATAATACTTGTGGAAGGAAAAAATATCCGTGAGATATTAGTTATTTTTAGCCTTTCTCAGCAGGAAAACTTTTTCGTTTTAAAAAATCTTATAAGCTTTTTTTTTAACAGATAATAAACCCCACATAAGAGCTTGTGTAAAGCCCTCTTCTCTGTTTTGTTTTGAAACCTCAGACATCAGTATATTGCTCAAATACTGTAATTATTCCACTCTTGTTTTGGTTTCTGATCTCACTTTTATCTTTACCCTCTGTGCATATAGTCAAAATATCCAAAGTAAATAAGCAAGTAGACAAACATGTCAATAAATTATTCCTTTACTTACTTGTTTGCTTCTACTCTGATGATATTATTTAAAATTCTACACCTTTCATAATTTTTGGTACTGTTATGACTTCTGTAAGAATGCTCCCTGAGGATTCAAAATAGTCATCAAGTCATTCACTTAATAAAAATTCATGTAGCGTTGAAAATGCAACATGAAAATCTTTACTCAGGGTACATTAAAATTGATACATCATTTGTTTTTCACTAATGAGAGGTTTGCAATCTTGGTGGATTCTGGGTAGAAAACCTGATACCAAGTCAGTGCCTGTCTCTCTAAAGGTATAAAGAGAAGATCGTGGGTTTTACATTTTCTCTCTGGATTAATGCTTCCTCGTGTAAAGTACCCGTATCATATTCCGACCCTATCATTTTTGATCGTTCAACCTTCTTGCATGAATTTGTTCTTCAGCATTCTAATGGACTGCTGTGCCACCCAAGGATTATTAAGATGTGACTCTGGTCACATAACACTAGACCTCTGAACAAAAACTGTCAAGGAAAGAGCCCTGGGAACCTTCAGAGTGAGATCCACATGGACAGAATGAATTTAACTTTTCATCTCTGGTGTCAGGTAACCCGCATTTCAAAAGGGATCTATGTGTTAAAGTAGACTTAAAAAAATCATTTTAAAGAGTGTATCCTGCCTTAATATATATGTATCCTCCTCTTCTTTCCCAGGATGGCTGGATATTTCAGTCTCTAGAACCAAGGTGAGCTAAGAAAATGCTTGTATTCAAGCTCAAACAAAACAAACAAACAAAAACCTGCCAAAGAACATACCGTTGCAGCCTGAATCTATCTCAAAACAATCAAAGGAGAAACTTCTCTGTTATTGCCACAACACCAGCTCCCAGCGGAGTTGAAATGTAAGATGTGAGCAACTGTGCCTGATTTCATGGGACTTCTGTACCTTGGCTAGAAGTATCATGCTGCTGCTCCTACCATAATAAAGGGAGAGGATCTTAAGACTGGAAACATAAAAGCAAGCAAACAAAAGGAGTTTGGGATGGTGTTATTGTTAAAGCGATCAATGAACGGATGCATCAAATGGTATTAAGTGTTAAAATAGAGAAGAGACAATATCTGAATTGTATTTAAAGGACAAAAAAGACTGGATTTGGCTGTGGCATAGAGAAGATATGGAGTGGTGCAGGACTAGAAGCAGAGTGATCAATGAGGTGGTTATGACCGCAGACCAGATGTCAGGTGGTAGTAGAGTGGATTATAGTGGAGGGAGGGAAATTGGAGAGAAGAATGTATTTGTGGTGCATGTGGTGGACATGAAGCACTGAAGACAAACCAGTGGATTATATGGGTGATGAAATTATGGGATGGGAAAGGAAGGAATCAGTGATGACCTCTAGGTGCTTTGGTTTGAGCAACTGGATGGTGGTGGGTAACGTTCACTGGGTTGAAAAACTTGGGGTTGGAAGAAGTTTGGGGATACAAATAGGGGCTTCATTTTAGATACAATAACTACTACAATAAATATACTATTGATTCCCAAGTGGCGTATGAAAAAGAGCTTGAGAAGCAAAAAGAAAAAGAGCTTTTCTAACCTAAGAGACAATAGATAGGTGATAGATATGTACAAGCAGGCATAAGAGAGAACCAGAAAATGCATGAATTAGGTTTCCCCTTACATGTCTACGAGCACCTCTTGTGTTTTACGTTAAATCCGAAGGCCTGATTAAGTTTGCAAGCCTCAGAAAGTGATCATTCCTTGGAAAATGTCTTCTTTACTTCATTACTAACAGTTTTGAAGAAGAAAGCATTTTATTGAAGAAGATTTTTAAAGCATAAATAATTTTTTGTCCACAAAAGAACAAAAGAAACAAATTTCTGAATTTCTTGATGCAAGGGGATATAAATTACAATTATTATTGCCTTGTATTTTTCTCCACCTTTATGAAACATTGTTCATTATAAAGTCTTAAAAATATTTGTAGAATGAATGGCCATTTTCATATCTTGTGTTTTCAATTAGGCTGTAAGCTCTTGACAGTAGGATGTCTTATACTTCTTGGAATCCACCCAACAACTGGGAACATAGTATAATAAAAAGAATTAGATTTTGGATTGTAGAAGGTATGTGAGTTACAGTGCGACTGCTTATCCTTTGTTTGACTTTGAGAAAGTTACTTAGCCTTGATAAATTTATGCTTTTTCATCTGTAAACTGCGCTAATGATACCTGTTGTCACGTGTTTACTGTGAAGATTACATAAGAAAAATTTAGCAAAAGCCTAACACAGTTCTTGGCATATATTGAAGTACTTAGTCAATGTTGGTTTCCCTTCCCTAAGCATGGTTCTATGGGCAGACTCAATAAATATTTGTCAAATGAATGAATGACATTATCTTTAGAATATCATTACCATTAATTCCTAATGGGCCCTGCATTTTGGGTCAAAAGGACACTCTTTCAACCCTCTCATATTTGGTGTTAATAGCCGTATAGTGTCACAGATCACAAAACCATACTTACTGTTTGTTGCTATTATCAATCAGTACAGCTACACAGCCCACGGAATATAATTGAGTCAGATTAATTTTAATAACTGAAAGTGAACATTAGCATTCGTGGGAATGGGAATAAAATTGTCCCCATCACAAGGTAAATGGCTGCTGCTGTTCATAAATTTTAAAACAGCTGGCTCTGAATTTCTACCTGCATCTTTTAAAATGATCTTTCTATCTTCCCATTATTTTTTTAATAGACACTTAGGCAGAATTTCATTTCAGTTGTACTTAGAGTAAAACTGGAAAGTGGCTAGAAAAAACAACAACCCTGTTTCTTGTTGAACTATTTATACCAATATTACTTACATCTTAAGTGAGAAATTAGGGGGTGCTAAAAATCGTTTTCCTCAAATTTTGTTTTGCCATTGTATTTTGAATGATTATTCTTCTCTTGAAATACTGATTTCATAGGAACCCTGACTACCAAATACTATATCGTCATGTGTGTACATTATTAAACTCTAGGACCTGGGCATACATTTAAGAACTACTTATTGCTAAACAACTACCTAAATTTTCTAAGGTTCCTTTAGATTCCACAGAAGTTCTTCTGGTCTACCTTCTAATCAGCCAAAGGCATTCAACTCTTCTAATAACATTCATATCTGTAGATTCTTCTTTACTCTATCATTGAGTTCAGGAAACTGGAGTTTATATTTTAAAACTTCCCCCCACACACACATACGGAGTCATGTATTCTAGAGGGGGAAAAGCTACTCAGTCTACCAAGGATCAGAGTTTTTGGTTGGAACACTAGGTTCCGAGTGTTCAAAAAGCCTTTCTCCCCAGTCTGGTGTTTCAGGGGGAATCTAGCTACAGGGTAAAGTAACTGGCTTTACTGGAGAAGGTAAACATACCAAGGATGCATTCATAGGAATAAGTGAGAAAATACTCTCAAAAAGGCAGGTTAAATCATTTGCAACAGCATGGATGGATCTAGAGGGTATAATGCTAAGTGAAGTAAGTCAATCAGAGAAAGATAAATACCCTATGATTTCACTTATGTGGAATTTAAGAAACAAATAACAAAGAGAAAAAGAGACAAATCAAAAACAGACTCTTCACTCCAGAGAATAAACTGTTAGCTACCAGAGGGGACATGGGTGGGAGGATGGGGTAAATAGGTGAAGGGGATTAAGAGTACATGTATCATGATGAGCACTGAGTCATGTAGAGAATTATTGAATCACTATATTGAACACCTAAAACTAATATAACACTGTATGTTAACTATACTGGAATTTAAAATAATGTAGACATACACAACCATTTCAAAAAAAATGCAGGCTAAGTTAAAAATAAACATAGCACAAGAAAACACGCTGAGGAAGGAGGGCTTTAATACACGGAAGACTTTTACATGGCTCATTTGAGATAAAGAAAGCAAAACGGGGCAGATGCTGGGGACTGTGCATACCAATAGATTAGCTAAGGCCATAGAAGACTTACCTCTTTCAAGGGGGGTGATAAATAATGAGAAGAGCAGTAAAGAAACTGTCTGTTTCTTGAAACATGGCCCTATATCATCTAAGATGAGATTTGTTTTCATTTGTTTTATAATGACACAGGAAATTATAATTAAAGAGTTGACCCTGCTTCTGTTCTTAAACTTAGGAAAGTGCCTCATCCATCAAAAGAAAAAAAGGAGAGAGAGAGCACATTTAACGTGTTTTTAACATATTAATAGGTAAACGGGGTAAGTCTATATTTACTTTAGCACATGCCAGTATTGGGGGAAATAACTCTATTTGTCCTCTATTTATGATGTAAGTCATAGAATAATAGAAAGATACTTTTATTAACTTAGAGGAAAAAAATCTACATATGGTCAAAAAAATAATAAAAATAAAAATAATCTACATTTGATCAATACCATGCTTACTGAAGGATCTTTAGACGTTTTCCTGTTCTTTTTTTAAGATTTTATTTATTTATTTGTCAGAGAGAGAGCGCACAAGCAGGGGGAGCAGCAGGCAGAGGGAGAAGCAGGCTCCCTGCTGAGCAAGTAGCCCAATGTGGGACTCCATCCCAGGAGCCTGGAATCATGACCTGAGCTGAAGACAGACGCTTAACGGACTGAGCCACCCAGGCATTCCTAGATGTTTTCTTTATACAGTGGTAGTATTGCTAGTTAGAAGCCTGGGCCTTGGAACAAGGCTGCCCTGAACTAAATCCAGTTCTGCCACTTATTAGCTGTGTGATCTTGGACAAGTTTCTTCACCTTTTTATATCAGTTTCCTCTCCTGGGAATAATAATGTTAACTATCTCACAAGGTTGTTGCGGGGATTAATTGAGTAATCCACGTAAAGCACGTAGAACGATGCCTGCCATATTTGTTAACTATTTATGTGTTACCCATTTGCATTATTGAAATTAAAACATGAATATCTATCAGTAACAGTACCACTTGGTGTATATTAAAAATATCATGGGGTGCCTGGGTGGCACAGTCGTTAAGCATCTGCCTTCAGCTCAGGGCGTGATCCCAGCATTCTGGGATCGAGCCCCACATCAGGCTCCTCTGCTGGGAGCCTGCTTCTTCCTCTCCCACTCCCCCTGCTTGTGTTCCCTCTCTCACTGGCTGTCTCTGTGAAATAAATAAATAAAANGTGAAATAAATAAATAAAATCTTTTAAAAAAAATCAGACATTGTAATAATATTAGAAAATAAAACAAGTTTTCAGTAAGTGAGGAGAAAGCAAGATTATCATTGTACTCAGGTTATATTGTTGTTCATCTGTGGAGATAAAAAAGAAGAAGCAACTGAAAACCGTTATAAAAATGAAAAATGTAAACAACATGTAAGACAAATGGAAACCAAATAGCTAGAGGGTGTATTTAAATCCAACCAAATGTAAATGGCCTTAACATTCTGATTAATGGCAGAGATTGTAATAGACTGGATACAAAAGTCAAGATCAAACTATTTGCGGTCTAGAGGATCACTGTTTTCAAGACATGACAGAGATTAAAAGTAAATAGATGCAAAAAAAAGCATTCCATGCTAATACTAACACATAAAAGCTAGAGTGGCTGTATTAATTTCAGACAAAGTAGATTTTAGACAAAGGGATATTACCTGAAATAAAGAGCATCCTTTCATGATNGCATTCCATGCTAATACTAACACATAAAAGCTAGAGTGGTGTATTAATTTCAGACAAAGTAGATTTTAGACAAAGGGATATTACCTGAAATAAAGAGCATCCTTTCATGATGGGGAAGTGACCAATTAATTAAGAGGGCATACCAATCCTAAATGTGTATATGCCTGAGAACAGAATTTTAAAGTGCATAAGCTAAAAATTAGTAAGTGAAAGGATGAATTAACAAGTGCTGTTGGAGATTGCAACATCCCTCTCTCTTTCAGTAATTAATAAAACAGATAAGCAGAATATTAATAAGAATATAGGAGGTTTAAATAGCTCAAGTTAAAATAAAAATCAGTAACAGGAACAATGTCTGCAAAAATCCCAAGTATCTGAAAGTTTGAACAAGTCTCTTCTAAATAGCTCAAAGGACAACACAGACACAAACATACACGCACACATACACACACACACACAGTTGAGAAAAATTAGAAAATATTTTGAACTGATTGAAGCTGATTCCGCCCCTAGACATTGGCGTTCCTGGCTCTCAGGCCCTCAGACCTGGACTGGGACTACTGCACCGACTTTCCTGGGCTCCAATTTACAGCTAGACAATCTTAGGCCGTCTTAGACTCCATAATCGTATGAACCAATCATGCATAATAAACTTCTTTCTCTCTCTCTGTTTCTCTCTCTCTCTCTGTATATATATATATATCCTATTGGTTCTGTTTCTCTGGAGAAGCCTGACTAAAACTATTTCTATTTATTAAATTGGCAAAGATCAAAAAGATTGATACAATTCATTGTTATGAAGATTATATAAAAATTGGTACTCTCATGTATTTCTAATGGGCCCATATATTAATACACATGTGTATGTGTTACTAAATGTAAAATTATGTATTTTCAATTCCAGAATTATTATTCTACCAATTTATCTTAATTAAGAAAGGGCATAAACTTAACAGGTGAAAAAATACTGATCATTACTTTTTAAAAAAATATTTATTTATTTGTGAGAGACAGAGGAAGAGAGGGAGCATGGGGAATGGGCAGAGGCAGAGGGAGAGTGAAAATCCCAAGCAGATTCCCCGATGAGTGAGAGCCTAACATGGGGCTTGATCTCATGACCCTGAGGTCATGACCTGCGCTGAAATCGAGCCAGATGCTTGACCAACTGAGTCACCCAGGCATCCCACTGGCATTACTTTAAGTAGCAAATAGTATTTAGTATTTTTAAAAATAAATTCTGATTTATTTATCAGAATTTGAATGTCATTTGAATAATAAGAATTAATAGCATTATTTTAGCATTTACTAAGTATCAGTCACTGTGGCCATTGAAATGATTATGTAGCTCTATGCTTATTAACATAGAAATAAAAATATCCATTTTATGTTAAAAAAAAAAGGAAAGCCTACAAAACTGCATAGTATGGTCCAAATTTTCTAAATAGGTGCGAATTCTACCTATNGTGCTTATTAACATAGAAATAAAAATATCCATTTTATGTTAAAAAAAAAGGAAAGCCTACAAAACTGCATAGTATGGTCCAAATTTTCTAAATAGGTGCGAATTCTACCTATTATGAATATAGTATGTATTTTCATAGAATAATTCCTGGGGGATTATTAGGGTGACTATGGGTCTTGACTCACCTAGCATGGTCCCAAAGTAGTTATTAACACCCCTTTCATCCTAAAGGCATCCCAGTTTGGATAACAGGTAATACAGCCATGTTAGTTTTGTGTGATTTTTTTCACTTTCTTCATTATTTACATCTGTATTCAACCAAGTCTTGAAATGAGCATATATTTCATACATCAGGCATGGGAGAAACAATAACGACATTATTTGAATGTGGCAGAGCCCCAAAACAACAGTAAACCCATTTCTAAAACATGTTTTGTAAAAGAAACTGCTTTTCTGTGGGAAGAAAAGAGTCAGTTCCTGTCAATACAAAGCAAGATGATAAAAATCTCTAAAAGTTGAAGAGGATTTGCAAGGAGTAATTATATTCGATAAGCAATAATTGCTCCGAGAGAGGAAGAGACTGGACAGGTATGAGACATGGAGAAGGTCTCCAACGTGGTTCTTTCTTGGTTAAAGGGCATCATGGGAGAATCGTACTGTATTGGTGATAATGTGTGCTTTTTTAAAAATTAAAATTTTCTTTTAGTATCTGGGTTTGTCAGGAAAGAAAGGTTTACAAAGAATTGGAACAAAAATCTCTTACTAGTATGATGGGACTGGTGATAGGATCAGGGTCCTAAATTGGGAATGGAAAGCTTCAGTTAATTAAGATCTAGCTAGAAGAGTTAGCATCTGCCTCTTGATGCAACAGAGAGACCTGGAGTGGAGAGAGGGATTGTTCTTACTCCTTTGAATTGAAGTTTGAATCAGGATAACTCAGAGGATTTCTGACCTTAAGACTCACGATGAAGTTAAACCAAGTCCTTGGAGAGTGCCAGAGTTACAGTTGACAGCAACTGGTATAGTTGAGCTCTGGATTATAAGGTGCACCAGCACATGCTCACATTTGGACCCCAAATGTCAACTGGGGTGAATCTGTAACATCTAAGTTGGACTATCTAGGCCCCTGCCACCCTACTGCCAGCATTCTATGTTTTGTGGAAATTCCAAGGCTCTCCCCATGAAGGCTGCAAATTCCCAGGGGAATTCCTTTCTCATGTTCACCTTTGATCTGAGATCCTGCTTCTGTTCACCATCCTATGCATGTGCCTTTCCTCATACAAGTCCATAAATAGAATCCAGTCCTCTTCTTTATTACACACACACATACACACACATGGCTCACCCACCACTCACTGAAGGATTTGTGAGTACAGCTGACTCTACTGGAAATCTGGAACTAAGCAGAGGNCACACACACACACACACACACGGCTCACCCACCACTCACTGAAGGATTTGTGAGTACAGCTGACTCTACTGGAAATCTGGAACTAAGCAGAGGTTTACAACTGTACATTCTTCGCTGATTATTAGACCCTCTGCATTTTCAAGTGTGTTAGCCACTGCTACAAATCCAGACCCTGCTTCTTACCATCTGTGTGGCCCACCTCTCCCTCTCTTTCTCTCTCTTCGCATCCTTTATCCTGTTTTTTTTTTCTTAGACATAAAAACAAATGCTTTCTCTGTGCTTATCCAGAGCAAGTTAGCTTTTCCTAGTCCCTTCACACAGGCTTAGTTTTGGGCTCCTTTGGTGAATTTAAGCCTTAAAATTACTCTGGTCTAATTAAATTCTTAGACAATGTGTCTTATTCTCCATTACCCATCTGCGTGAGGTGAAGATTTTGTTTTACAGTTTTAATTGTAATTCTCAATTTGCTACCAATTCACAGAAGTTTTACATTTTTTATGGTGGGCAGTTAAATAATTCATACTCTATTTTAATAAATAGCCCATTAGAATAAAGAGTCATTGAAAAGAGAATAGTATTTTCATCTTATCTCCAGGAGTTATTCATGTTTGGAGTAAATCTAATAAGCATTTTGATTATATTTTAAAACTCAAAACAATATTCTTTATCTGGTGGTATGGAGCCAAGTTGCAGGCATTGGAGAAAGTTTGGGGAAGTAATGTAAATAGCTAACATATGTTGAATTCCAGAACATTGGCTAGGGTTTCTTACAATATTATGCTTGTCTTTTTATTTATGCATTAGTTGGATTTATGAAAAGTAGAAAGAAGTTAAGAAAACACTCAAATCTAGATATATATTCTCATGAGAAATAAAAATATTAAGCAGAATTGGTGTTATAGCAAGTTGGAAAAATGTTAGATCATAGTTTTTTCATTTTTGCATTTTGCCACATTTACTTATTGAAATGATAAATCCACAGATTTCGGGGGAAGTAAATGCATAGATATCTCTATTTCCCCAACACAGTCCAACAGAAATGTGAGACGGTGATCAATTCAGCCGCAGAATAAAACTATTGGCTCTTTTATTCTCCATCTTCTCTGCCATGGAAATTCCTGCATAGGAAGTCCCTTCCATCTTCGGTTGTTCCAGATTTCACACATCCCTGGCAACTCTGTCAGATATCTCTGTGACGGGGCTTTTTTTCTATGTTGACAGTGATCCTTTCACCTTTTCCAGTGGTTCTTCATCTGAAGGCTTCCTCGTGACATTAACTGATGTTTCTCTGGACAAGAATGTATTTAAGAGTAAAATAGTAGCAACAAAGATAAATCTCCAGAAACATAAGAATTCAGAGAGTGCACAATCTCAGATGTGAACAGAACAGACAAGCTGGGAAGAGAATGGTTTTTACCAATGACCTCATGTCCCTACTCAAAATGGTGCTTGTTGGGTCCCCTTCATGGAAACTTGTCACCAGTGTATGATCTCCAAAACTTTGGGATTCATTTTTCCCTCATATTAATATGGATACATTTTAAGTTATTTATTTAATTGTCATTGTAGTCCCAAAATACCTAAATAGATTACAAGTATGTTAATTGTCCCCAAATTGGAAGGTGGGTGTAGTTTATTGAATGAATTCTTCCTACTGAGCCCACTGGGCTACTGTCTTCACAACAAACTCTTTGATTTTTTTTTTCTCCAGAAGTTTAATTCCTCAGACTTTAATTATTGCTTGCCTATGTTTCTCCAACTCTTATTATGAATGGAGATTCCAAATAGTGCGTGTGGATGGAGCTAATGCTCCCCATGTGTATTCATCTCAACGTCATGCAGTGCACCTTGCAGGATTCCTATTTTGCTAACTTACGTTGGCAGACAATTAGATCTGTTACGAATGGAGAACTGTCAGAATGCAGAATAGTCTGATTTTGTCATGTGGTGCATTTTCCTCCTTTCCAGTCATTTAGTCCACTCATCACCTGAGTGTGATATGTATCGGCATCATATCATTATAGGATCTCAGTTCACTTGGTGTGGCGGGTTGGGTTTCTCAGAAGCAGACGCTGAGATTCAGATTCATGAACAGGATGCTTCTTAGCTGGTGTTCTGAGGGTATAACAGTGGGAAGCAAAAGAGAGCAGGACTGGGCAGAAGCATCTGTGACACCGTCCTCATGAAGGGCTCAGTTGACCCCATGGGGGCGCTCTGCAGCATGGAACAGCTCTTCAGAGTTGTCTCGAATTGAGACAAGAGGGGCCAGGCCCTTCTACACTTACATAGATTAGTCATTGAATAGTGACTTTCCCTAGAAGGAGGCCAACGGTCCCACGCAGCTTTCTTCACCTGAGGCAATCCTCAAGGACGGATGGCAGCTGACAGTCATCTTCTGACAGCCCTCACAACCACTGGGAGGACAGTTTTCTTGTTCCTGAAGATCTGGGTGGCACATCACAGTATAAACCACACACTCTAACGGACACTCAACTTACAAGGTTTCTCTAGACCAATAGATTACAAAACTTTTTTTTTTTAAGAAATTATTTTTTGTTCCGAGCAATAGCTTACACAAAATCTTTCCATAGAGAAGAGACAAAAGCTTTTCCAGGATACCCAAGAAATGACTCCTAGGATACCTCTACAGTTACTTAGATACCCAGAGTTTCTTGGGACACATTCGAAAACCTACTAGGTAAATAGTTGTAGAACTTAGCTGATCATCAGAATCAGCTGAAAAGCTTTAAAAAAGAATGAAAAACCACACACGCAGCATGCCTAGACTCTTGGGTTCAGTAGGTCTAGTATTAGGCATTAGGATATAAATACATAAATGCACATACACACACACACGTACCCATGTGATTCTTCTAGAATTGTGCTCTTGGATAAGAGCTTTTGTTAAAACCAGGGTTTTTATTAGAAGAAATATATATATATGAATTACTACTTATTATTTGAAAATGAAAAAGCCTATGGGATACAGATTGGAAGGTGAGCAGGGGTAGGGCCCCCGCTATGCTGTAAACTTCTTCCATTCTTAATCTTCTTCTCTTAGCTACATGTTGTTGAAGTTTACGGATTTGTGTTACTCCTCAAAAGTAACTTGATGACTCCTTTTCTAGGTGTTGACTTTATTGGCTCATTTGGTTAGGAATTGGGGAAAGGAAGTTCTGAGATGACTCAGCCTACCATCTTTTCATTGACTTCCCTGGTACGCACATCTCCAAATATGTGACAAAACCAAATTCCTCTCCAAAATGACTCTCTTCACCAGCAGTTGACGAGTGATCCTGCTACCCTACATTCCAATTAGCACTTGATGTTGTTTATTTATTTATTAAATAAGTATTTGTTGACTACGTACTCTGTGCTAAACATCATCCTAAGTGTTTGGGTTAAATCAGCGAACCTACCAAGAGCAGACTGATAATAGACAATATAACATTATAAATAACTAATTTTATTGGATGTTAGAAGACAATGAGTACAGTGGAATAAAGAGCAAGGAGAGCAAAGTAAGAAAGATCAGGAGTGGCACAGAAGGAGGAAGTGAGGTGGTAATTTTAAATAGAGGGGTTCAGAGCAATCTTTCTGAGAAGGTGACACTTGGACAGCACTGAGAAGCGATAAAGGGAGTTAACCATGTGGTTATCTGGGGGAAGTCTGTTCCGGCCAAAGCTGGGTTTCTCAATTAGGGCAGTGTTGACATTTGGGTTGGATAATTCTGTGTTGTGGGGACCGTCCTATGCTTTGTAGGACAGTCAGCAGCATCCCTGGCCTCTACCCACTAGATGCTGGTTATATCCTCCCCTGCAGTTCATGCAACCAAGAATGATCCAAACATTGCCAAATGTCCCATGGGGGCCCAAATCACCCTGATTGAGAACTACTGGTATAAACTACGCAAATAATTTTGTCTTTTTCTATAGGGGTCCTATAAGTCTCAGCTACCTATTATAAAGTCCATCTTCCTGCTGAATTGTAAAATGCTGACTTTGTCAAACAGAATGTTTTCATATTTTTGAGGATCAGAGTCTATATTATGTGTCTAAAATATATTTATTTATCTTTGAGTAAATGTTCTCTTAATTACCATAACTTTATAAGTCTTGATATCTGGTAGGGTAAATTCTTCCCCCCCCCATTCTTATTTGAAATCAACTTAACCATTCTTTGCTATATACCCTATTCCATATGCAATTTCAGACCAGCTTGTCACAGTCTAAAAAACTGTGATGGGATTATGATAGGAATTCATTAAATTTATAGATTAATTTAGAGGGAATTGACACCTTTATGAAATTGACTCTTCCCATCCATGACCAAAAGTATCTCTCTCCATTTATTTAGGGCTTTTTTATGTCCTTCAATAAAGATATTATTCATTTTCTCCATATAGGTCTTGGACCTCTCCTGATAGATTTATTTCTGGCTATGTGATAGGTTCTGTTGCTAATACGAATGGTGGCTTTAAAAACAATTATTACATTTTCTTAATTGCTGTTTCTAGAGCGTAGGGTTGTAATTAATTTTTTTATCTTCAATATAACAATCTTGCTTGTTATTCCTGGCAGTTTCCTGCAGATTATACTTAATAGTCCAGGAGGACAATCATATAATATGTGGATTACATAGGAAAAATTTTTCCTTTCCAATCCTTTTACCTCTTATTGCCTTTTGTTGTCTTTTTGCTTTGGTTAGCAGTATGGTGGAGATTTTTCATTCTGTTCCTCATCTTAAAGTGATTGATTCTAATATTTTATCTGAAGTGCAGCCTTGTACTTGGTAGGTAGGTAACCTTTATTAAGTTAAGGATGATCCTTTCCCTTTTCAGTTTGCTATGAATTTTATCTCTCATGGGTGTTAAATTTTATCCAATATATTTTTTTTGGATCTACTAAGATGATCATATGATTTTTCTCCTTTAATCAATGAATGGAGTAATTGCATTCACAGATTTTTCTGAAGTTAAACACTCTTACATTCCTGGAACAAACCCTATTTCATGCTCTCTGGAAAGAACAACTCCACTCTGCAATAAGGGAGTATCTGTTGCATTTCTAGAGACCTCATCTCTAGAAAAACTTGCCTACAGGGGCAGATCCATGTTTATAGGGACCTGAAACTTTATTCAACTTGGGGTCTCTTTATAAGACTAAACACTCGGATTAACAAACACAAATTAGCTGTAACAGTGAATACCTATTTAAAATGGAACAAATTACAGATTTTATAAAGCTGATGAAAATCATCAATGCCACAACATTTAGAAAGGTCACTTAACAGTTAGAACTTTGTTCATGAATTGCTTGATGATGCACCACTGTGATACTGTTTTGTTTTGGTTTTTTGGACTTTTGGCCACATACTCTTAAAACCACTTTATGGGACAGTGATTTTTAAATATTTCCTATGTAGATTCTAGACAAAGAATCCAGTGTTTCCTTTAGCATGAATAACCAACATTAGTTCTTTAAAAAATATTGATACTGAGTTTTCATAAAAGGTGCACATTCCCACGCAACATCCTGCTTTGTATTTCCATAGCCTATCTGTCCCCTATAAATACCAGAATTCTGGTAAGTTCTATTTTGCGTGATTTGCCTAAAAATGACTGACACACATATAAGTGTATAAGCTGCTTTATAAGGATGCTCATGACAAAAGAAAATGTCCGCTTTAGGGGCGCCTGGGTGGCTCAGTCGTTAAGCATCTGCCTTTGGCTCAGGGCGTGATCCTGGAGATCTGAGATCGAGCCCCACGTCGGGCTCTTCTGCTGGGAGCCTGCTTCTTCCTCTACCACTCCCCCTGCTTGTGTTCCCTCTCTTGCTGGCTGTCTCTCTCTCTGTCAAATAAATAAATAAAAATCTTTAAAAAAAAAGAAAAAGAAAAAGAAAATGTCCGCTTTGAATAGACGTTTTACGAAACAAATGTTCGGCTTACAATTTTACACTTGTGATATCTGAAACTTCCAGAGACAAGTTTCGGGCTCCACAAAATTTGAACTTTGCTTCTCTTTCACTGCTCACACACTACCATTACTGAGATCTGAAGGCCACCTGCCGGTTGTGATGAAACCTCTGGCCAGTCTGGACTTTTGCACCATTATTAGCTTCATGGTTAACCCCCCACGGTAGGGACCACAGACTAAACATTCTTTAGAAAGAACAACAATGGAAAATATAATGTATAGCATCAGTAAACTTGTAGGATATCTTTCATAGTGTGTTCCCCTTGCAGCCCTGTGAAGTGAGGACGTACACTCAACTTTTCACAGAACATTTATTTCCACCCTGCTAATTAAAATAAGTTGCTCATCAGTCCTCTCTCTGATACAGAGCTTGCTCACAGAGACAAAGGCAAGGAAAATTAACTTTAAGAAAGTGTCNGTATCTCTCTCCATTTATTTAGGGCTTTTTTATGTCCTTCAATAAAGATATTATTCATTTTCTCCATATAGGTCTTGGACCTCTCCTGATAGATTTATTTCTGGCTATGTGATAGGTTCTGTTGCTAATACGAATGGTGGCTTTAAAAACAATTATTACATTTTCTTAATTGCTGTTTCTAGAGCGTAGGGTTGTAATTAATTTTTTTATCTTCAATATAACAATCTTGCTTGTTATTCCTGGCAGTTTCCTGCAGATTATACTTAATAGTCCAGGAGGACAATCATATAATATGTGGATTACATAGGAAAAATTTTTCCTTTCCAATCCTTTTACCTCTTATTGCCTTTTGTTGTCTTTTTGCTTTGGTTAGCAGTATGGTGGAGATTTTTCATTCTGTTCCTCATCTTAAAGTGATTGATTCTAATATTTTATCTGAAGTGCAGCCTTGTACTTGGTAGGTAGGTAACCTTTATCAAGTTAAGGATGATCCTTTCCCTTTTCAGTTTGCTATGAATTTTATCTCTCATGGGTGTTAAATTTTATCCAATATATTTTTTTTGGATCTACTAAGATGATCATATGATTTTTCTCCTTTAATCAATGAATGGAGTAATTGCATTCACAGATTTTTCTGAAGTTAAACACTCTTACATTCCTGGAACAAACCCTATTTCATGCTCTCTGGAAAGAACAACTCCACTCTGCAATAAGGGAGTATCTGTTGCATTTCTAGAGACCTCATCTCTAGAAAAACTTGCCTACAGGGGCAGATCCATGTTTATAGGGACCTGAAACTTTATTCAACTTGGGGTCTCTTTATAAGACTAAACACTCGGATTAACAAACACAAATTAGCTGTAACAGTGAATACCTATTTAAAATGGAACAAATTACAGATTTTATAAAGCTGATGAAAATCATCAATGCCACAACATTTAGAAAGGTCACTTAACAGTTAGAACTTTGTTCATGAATTGCTTGATGATGCACCACTGTGATACTGTTTTGTTTTGGTTTTTTGGACTTTTGGCCACATACTCTTAAAACCACTTTATGGGACAGTGATTTTTAAATATTTCCTATGTAGATTCTAGACAAAGAATCCAGTGTTTCCTTTAGCATGAATAACCAACATTAGTTCTTTAAAAAATATTGATACTGAGTTTTCTTAAAAGGTGCACATTCCCACGCAACATCCTGCTTTGTATTTCCATAGCCTATCTGTCCCCTATAAATACCAGAATTCTGGTAAGTTCTATTTTGCGTGATTTGCCTAAAAATGACTGACACACATATAAGTGTATAAGCTGCTTTATAAGGATGCTCATGACAAAAGAAAATGTCCGCTTTAGGGGCGCCTGGGTGGCTCAGTCGTTAAGCATCTGCCTTTGGCTCAGGGCGTGATCCTGGAGATCTGAGATCGAGCCCCACGTCGGGCTCTTCTGCTGGGAGCCTGCTTCTTCCTCTACCACTCCCCCTGCTTGTGTTCCCTCTCTTGCTGGCTGTCTCTCTCTCTGTCAAATAAATAAATAAAAATCTTTAAAAAAAAAGAAAAAGAAAAAGAAAATGTCCGCTTTGAATAGACGTTTTACGAAACAAATGTTCGGCTTACAATTTTACACTTGTGATATCTGAAACTTCCAGAGACAAGTTTCGGGCTCCACAAAATTTGAACTTTGCTTCTCTTTCACTGCTCACACACTACCATTACTGAGATCTGAAGGCCACCTGCCGGTTGTGATGAAACCTCTGGCCAGTCTGGACTTTTGCACCATTATTAGCTTCATGGTTAACCCCCCACGGTAGGGACCACAGACTAAACATTCTTTAGAAAGAACAACAATGGAAAATATAATGTATAGCATCAGTAAACTTGTAGGATATCTTTCATAGTGTGTTCCCCTTGCAGCCCTGTGAAGTGAGGACGTACACTCAACTTTTCACAGAACATTTATTTCCACCCTGCTAATTAAAATAAGTTGCTCATCAGTCCTCTCTCTGATACAGAGCTTGCTCACAGAGACAAAGGCAAGGAAAATTAACTTTAAGAAAGTGTCTGATGATTAAGCTTTCCTTTTCCTTCCCATTCTGAAAATTTGCTTTCTTTTTCCTACAGATAGAAGTCAATCTTTCTCCAAATTCACATTACTCCCTCTAATATTTGGTATTAATGAGATAGACACTTCACTAAATAGTCTTGCATGTGATGACTCTCCGTTTACGCATAGATGGGTGACAAATAACATTTTCAGTGTTTTGATCTTCAAGCTCTTAATTCACATTTGTTTTTATAATGAGGTCTTTGGAAATATTGAATGGATGTTCTTGAACTTGCCCTTCGTTGGCAAACAGTTCCACATGCTGAAAAATCAAAACATCTGCTCCATGTTCATCTCCCCAGGGTATATCCCTATTTCTGAGAATTTGGGGGGAATTTGAGCAGGGGGATCATTCTAAGGAACTAAAGAGCAAATAATGTTGTCTGTCCCCACAAATTTCCTTGTCTGTGTGTTCTCCGTCCTTCCCTTCTAGGCTGGCTCCATATGGGTACCCACGGCATTCATACCCTTTCCAGTCCTTCTCAGTCTGATTTTAGTGGAGGTTCTGATAGACTTTTGTCCTCTGATTCTTTGCTGATTGTTTTTCACTACGTTTCTGCTAGGACTCGTGAAGCCTAACACACAAACAATAGCACAGAGAATGATCACCTGAAAAAGTGCTCAGAACAAGGAAATGAATGTTGGCTCCAAATGTAACCATAAAGCATTTAAAATGAAATAGTTCTGATTTATTAGAGGGAGGATAAACAACAAAGACATCTTTAAACAGAGGGTAAGAAAAATTAAAACTTGAGAGAGATACTGAGGTAATCACAGCCTTTAAAAGTCAAAGGAAATTTAAAGCTGCAGCGATGAATCAGCCCCAATTCCAAAATGTTCAGAGTGTCTAGGATAAATCAACCTTTCCGAATAACACCNCACTCAACTTTTCACAGAACATTTATTTCCACCCTGCTAATTAAAATAAGTTGCTCATCAGTCCTCTCCTCTGATACAGAGCTTGCTCACAGAGACAAAGGCAAGGAAAATTAACTTTAAGAAAGTGTCTGATGATTAAGCTTTCCTTTTCCTTCCCATTCTGAAAATTTGCTTTCTTTTTCCTACAGATAGAAGTCAATCTTTCTCCAAATTCACATTACTCCCTCTAATATTTGGTATTAATGAGATAGACACTTCACTAAATAGTCTTGCATGTGATGACTCTCCGTTTACGCATAGATGGGTGACAAATAACATTTTCAGTGTTTTGATCTTCAAGCTCTTAATTCACATTTGTTTTTATAATGAGGTCTTTGGAAATATTGAATGGATGTTCTTGAACTTGCCCTTCGTTGGCAAACAGTTCCACATGCTGAAAAATCAAAACATCTGCTCCATGTTCATCTCCCCAGGGTATATCCCTATTTCTGAGAATTTGGGGGGAATTTGAGCAGGGGGATCATTCTAAGGAACTAAAGAGCAAATAATGTTGTCTGTCCCCACAAATTTCCTTGTCTGTGTGTTCTCCGTCCTTCCCTTCTAGGCTGGCTCCATATGGGTACCCACGGCATTCATACCCTTTCCAGTCCTTCTCAGTCTGATTTTAGTGGAGGTTCTGATAGACTTTTGTCCTCTGATTCTTTGCTGATTGTTTTTCACTACGTTTCTGCTAGGACTCGTGAAGCCTAACACACAAACAATAGCACAGAGAATGATCACCTGAAAAAGTGCTCAGAACAAGGAAATGAATGTTGGCTCCAAATGTAACCATAAAGCATTTAAAATGAAATAGTTCTGATTTATTAGAGGGAGGATAAACAACAAAGACATCTTTAAACAGAGGGTAAGAAAAATTAAAACTTGAGAGAGATACTGAGGTAATCACAGCCTTTAAAAGTCAAAGGAAATTTAAAGCTGCAGCGATGAATCAGCCCCAATTCCAAAATGTTCAGAGTGTCTAGGATAAATCAACCTTTCCGAATAACACCTTTTGAAATTAGAAAATTAAAACAAATACCCGATGAGGGGAATTAGTTTTGCTCATTTTGATTCAAGAGACTGGAAGTTCTAGTGAAGGAGAAGCTCTTTCCCCTTCTTAAGCTTAAGAATGTGTCAAATACCAGACCTTTTTATCAATTACTCCAACCCTGTGCTCCTGGGGATGAAAATTAACGCACCTAGAAGGGGGAAAGCACCCTGGGATTGCAAGATTGTTGGCACAATGTGCCCCAGATGTGGCTGAGCTTCAGCAGGACCCAAGGAGCTTGTTCAACTGCAGACACCAGGTTGCACAGCCAGTGCTAGCAACTGCCGGCCTGTTCGACTTCGGTCAGAGGAGAGAGATTGAATCGGCTGCCTTTAAGGAATGAATGAATGAAGGAAGGAATGCGTATATAGTTATTATGTATATACTTATTATTTATTTCTTACATATTATGTATTTACATATTATATATTTGCATATAATTATTTTTTTAAAAAGATTTTATTTATTTATTTGACAGAGAGAGAGGCAGTGAGAGAGGGAACACAAGCAGGGGGAGTAAGGCAGGCTTCCCACTGAGCAAGGAGCCCGATGTGGGGCTTGCTCCCAGAACTCCAGGATCACGCCCTGAGCCGAAGGCAGACGCTTAACGACTGAGCCACCCAGGCGCCCCACAACCTGATTTTCTTGACCAATTATTCATTTTTTTCTGAAGTGTATCTCCTTGTAATCACACCTTGGAGTTCCAGAACACAAGAGTGGGGATATATTATTTCTCTTTCCAAAAAAATATCATTTCCTCCCTAGGGGTCTACCTCATCTGATGTCGTGATAATCTTCATCAGATCCCGTACTCCACTGGCCAGTTAAGAGCATCTCAGCAGTAGCTCCCACACTTCTTCTGGGGTTGAGCATGCTGTACAAGTCCGACCGAGAGTCCTTTCCTGTACTTCTGCAGCAGTTTGTTGAGAAAGACACCCTTGAATATTGTTACTCCGGGATCAAGGCTGCAAGGGACATGCACACCTGAAAGTGCTGGCTGTTCCCTTTCCCATCAGGGGAAATGAACTCCCTGAAAATCAAGGCCCTATGTGTGGGGGGTGTAGAAAAAGAGACAAACCCAGGGATGTGCACAGACACCTGGTTTCGGTCATACCTGAAGTGAATAGTGAATGTTGGGTAGTTCTATGGATATTCTAGGTTTATAAGCTAATAAACCGCCCCCCCCCAGCCCAAGGTAGTTTGTACTGGCTGTTTACCCTACTTCCGACCAGACGACTTCTGACCGGTAAAAACATGTCTAGCTCTGCGTCTGTGGAATCTCAGTTTGTGAATTCCACCGTAAAGCCTCCCTGAATCATTTTCTCTTTTCCATCCTGGCTGAATTCATGTCTCCACTCTTTGGGTATGCCTCCACTGTTGGTTAATTTAGTTGTCTTAAGTGTGAGTCTTCCTTATAGACTGTAAACTCCCGTGGGATACAGACTGTGTCTTCATTCAACTTTATAATTCAGCATCTTGCAGATTACCTAGCGTCTAGTAGGAGCTTCATGAAATCTATTGTACAATCTGACTAAGGACTAAATGACTATAATAAGTCTGCTGCAGTGTTCCAAGGCAGAGACAAGATTTTATTTCTTCATTTCTACACCCTCCTATAAGTAGATTCAAGGGCTATTTGATCACAATATTAGTTGAATGGAAATCTGGGAATCTGGGAGACAGCAGAATACATCTTCCCGGATGGGAGATACCGAGCTAATATAGTTCTAGTACTTTGCTTTCTGATGATTTAACAGCCTGGAAAAATCTAGAAGAATAGATTGTTTACACAATCCATTCGATTCTCTCTTCAAAATCATCTCTCTTAAATAATCCTTTCACAGACCCTGGCTTGTCATGCATTAATGATTGAATTCTCGCGCGCACGACTGTGGTGCAGAGTCTCTCAAGCCAATTTTCCCGCTGGGAACAGGATGCACTGATCTGCGGCTGTGGAGAGCTGGAATCCCAACAGTCAAGTTCCCCTTGGTAACTTACTCAAGTGGCTTTCTAATACCAATTCATCCTATGTGGGTGTGATGGGTGTGAGTCCAGTTTCCTAGGAGACTACAAGGAAGCCATTCAGCCTGGGTACCTGGGAGATCAGCATGTGGACCCCCGTCTGCAGGAGGCCTTCCCACCGGGAGTTGTCAGTCTTGTATTGCTCTCTGCTCCTGTAAGTTCTGTCTTGTCTCGATGGAAGTACACACGGAGCACCTCGACATCCCATCAGGACATGCATATCATTTTCCTGTAAGTGAAGCATTTGCTGAATCCTCAAGACACTTTTATGTGTTGAGGCCACTTTTGCTTAGACTTTTATCTCTGAAATTCAAATGTAAGGTAATGGAGAAATAGAATGTAATTCTTTAAAAATCTGATTTTTTTTCTTTACCAATTTTAAAAATACCTATATTATTAAAGGTTGGAGAAACTGTAGATAGTAGAGTGCCCAGTGGTGATGAAAGTCCCCCAAACTCCAGAGACGTTAGCCCCCATCTCCTGGCTCTTGATTCGAGGGTTCAGATATTTTATCGCTAATGAAGACATTTCTCTGGGAAATTTTTCTGACATCCTTCTTAATACCGTGTGGGTTGAAAGGAAGGGTGTCATTCTTTGGTCTGAGAATCTCTTGAAGATAAAACAGTGCTAACCTTTAGTATAATTACTAAGCAATAGCTCCCAGTGGGTGTAAATTATAGTTTGTCCTGCAAACTTTGGCTTGAGTTTCTTCAGAAGGATCTTCAGGGCAGCAGGGACTCTAATAAGGATTTAGGTGAGAAGGGGAAGATTTGATTACCAGACAGAGGCAAAAAGGCAAACATTAACATTTCCTGAACACATACTATGAGGCCAGTGTTATCACATATGTTCTACCTGCAAAATTCACTTAAAACTACGGGGTGCCAGTAAGCACAGCAATGAGCAGGTCACAACTGGTGGGGTCAAGTTACAATTCAGTCCTTGTCCTTTACTAACCGAATAACCTTAGGCAAATTGCTTCCATTTCCTTATGCATTAAAATAGTATGAGTAACGATACCTCAATTCATAGTTTTTAAAAATGAGAATGAAGTAAGATAGTTTTTCTTTTTGGAGGGAGACGTGATGGGGAGCAGGGAGTGGGTGTGCATTTCAGAGGTGGAGAGATGGTGTGAGGATTTTTGCGGAGCCTTGCACAATGGGTCGAGCACAGCAGGGCTCACTGTTCTTTAAGTATTATGATTGCAGCTGCTCAGCGTACCATTATTTTTTATAGGCTATTTTCAAGGCTTTGCCATTTTTAGGCTTGCTTACCACATGTCTCGGTTTTTTGGGTGTCAGAAATGGCTTTGCAAAGTTATACGGTGCTGTAGCAACCTTGGCCGTTCATCAGCTTTCAACATCCAAAGTGCTGCTAGTATTTGTTCAGCAACATTGAAGGAAGGGAATTCACCCCTTGGGACTCACTTTTGATTGCTATTAGAGTTTTAGTCTTAGCTATTGCTCTCCTAAGAAAACTCCGCACCACCTGGGCTGCCCTGCAGTTTTTCATTATAGTGCCCAGGCTGTTCATTGAGATACGGTGAGGGTCGAAGCCATGTCATCGATCCCAGTCTTATTTGACTTGAAAGTAAAACCTGGTGTCTGAAATCCCTGACTCTTGCCGTCCTAAAACTGTACCCATCCCTCTTTCTTCTCATCAGTTCTAGCAAAGATGATAGAGACAGACATTTTCCTCCTTGCTTCTCAAGTGAAGGCAACTGAACTTACTTTTAGACATCCCACCTCTCTCCCGTTAGGCAGCGAGAACAGAGCCTTAGCTCTTCCAGGACAAACGCAGGCAGGGCTGCCTGTGACCTTGTTTCCGAAGGACAATTTCCTGTTTTCATACGGTTCTTAGAAAACAGATACCCGGAAGCATCTACCACTCAAACATTGTTCCTTAGAGCCCACTGTACTCGTTTGCCACTAGAGGATCTCAATATGCTGTAAAACAAGGACAGGTGTTTGCTGTTTTGGCTTCAGATCCAAACCAAAGCTGTATCAGTGATAGGAAAGAACCATTATCCAGTTCCTAAGGTTTTGATAATTATTTTCTTATACATTATAGTCATTTGTTAGCTGATACAAGCTTCGCAACCTTTAGGATTAATAGTACTGGTGAAACTGTGTCTGAGTGTTTGTCTCTACTGTATCTTTTCCACCACGGCCAGACAACTTCAAGGTCATTGGACAAGTAGTCAGTATTGTTGAGGGACTACAGTGATAAAAACAGGGTAGATATTCTGTCTTGAGGAAACCGCTTTGAGACAAAATCTTATAAAGTGGCACAAGAGGCTTGTCTTAAATATGCAAGGTAGGGCTTTATCAGAATATGCCCTATAAGGCCGGAGATAGAACTCAATTCTTAGTCATTTTAATGCCATAGAGGCTTCCGGGGATGACGTATGACTATCCGTGTCTTGAGGGTCTGTTATGTCAAGTGTTAGGACTGTTGGGGGAGTTGAATATAAAAATGAATTGGAGAGATTCTAGTAGAGGTTGGAAAATGTGGGAAATCCTAGAATGACTGGGTATTTCCAAAAGGGACACCATCTTGTCCAAATGGACGGCTGCTTGGATGGATCAAGTGTGGTCCAGAAACTCTCTATGAGAGATCTCAAATACCCATTTGCTAGTATCGGCCTGTGAGTGATGGTCAGGAGACAACCAAGAAGTGATGGGACTAAGGACACATGAGATACTAGGTCTAGGAACTGTGTCAGGTTTTTTTCAAAGTAACTCACAACTACTGAACCTCATGGGCCACAGGAAGTGCTAACTGTCAAGGAATACTGCAGAGACCAAAAGGAACGACAATCTCCTGGCAAAAGTGAGTCTGGAAGCTATCATACCCAATCATCTTGCCACATAAGGACAACATTAATATTTGCAATGTCCTAGAAGTCCAGTTTTGGTACAGGATCAACTTAATAGTCATGGGTAGTGACAGCATAGAAGCCTCAGCTCGTAACCAGTTTTATTCCAAAAGAACATCAGGGGATGACAGGATAAACAAAATGTAGGATGTCCATCCAGCAGGACACTATTTGGCCATAAAAAGGAACCAAGTGCTAACACATACTATGGCATCTGTAAACCTCAAAGACATTATGCTCCGTAAAAGAAGCCAGGAAAGACCGTGCCTTGTACGATTGCATGTATGTGAAATGTCTAGAATAGGCAGATTAGTGGTGGCTGATGGCTGGGGATGGCAACGAGCATAAAGTTTCTTTTTGCGGGGGGTGGAACTGTTATAAAATGGGATTATGGTGATTATTGCAGAATTCTGTGCATTTACTGAAAAACACTGGCTTGCTCACCTGAAATGGGTGAATTTTTATGGCATGTAAATTTTATCTCAGTAAAACTGTTACACACACACACACACACGGGGTCTTTGCAAAGGAAGACCAGACCTAATGAACTCTGAAAGACACCAACAACCGGCTCATTAAGAGAGCACATGTCTTTGACATAAGCCTCAGGCATCAGATCATTTATATCATCTCATTTTCAGCAGAGAGAAAGAGGGAGGCTCACCAGCTTCAGGTTCATAACGCAGCCTCTGGGACACAGTTAGCCCAGTTGTCACTAGAGGGCGCTATTATGCCATTGCTGTTAGGGGCAATACTGGGGCTGTCTGGATTAACTCCCTGCCGCAGTGTGCAAGGCACACTGCCGGCCCAGGGCTCCAGAGGACGCGTGCACAGGTGACCAGCCCTAGACTTGGGCCCCATTGTACTAGCTGTTGGTCCTTCAGATTGTCCCGGAGGGTGCGGGAAGGTAGGAAAGTCTGTGAAAGTCTCTGACATTTACTTCTGACTCCCATGGCTGAGGAAAGATTCTAGATGAAACCCAAACTCAGCATATTCCCCCAGGGCTGCACTGCTAGGATGAGTTCTGGGATCAAAATAAATAGGAGCTCTAAAAAACTCAAGACTTCAGGAGATAACTTCTGAACACTCAGTAATGACCTACACTTTCTCTGTGGGCCTCAGGGAGAGGGGCTAGGTCAGAGCAGCCCCCCAGATGCAGGGAAAAGTTGACTCTAATCTACTTCCCTGAGCTGAAAGATTCTGCAGCTGTAGGGGTTTGGGACAAAGGGGACTCGCTTCAATGATCTGGATGAAGGTGGCTGGGAAAGGTATTGAGTAGTGATGACAGAGGGGCAGGGCTGAATACGTTGTCTAGCATTGGACTGACAAGGAATCGGCTACGTGAAAAAAAAAACAAAACAAAACAGAGGAATTAAAAGTCAACAGGGTGCATAATAGACTTTCAGAAAGACCAGAAGGAAGACTTGTTTTGGGGAGCAGCACCAGAAATTACTCTAGTTAATTCAGAATGATGGGAAGTTTGTCAAAGATGTTGTAACTGAACTAACTGTGAGTTCGCTCCCTGGTGAGTTTCAGGGAGTGACTGCACCAGCCTGAGTTGTCACACAAAGGAAACTTTGTTTGCAGCAAACAAGGAGATCATGGGGAATAACTTCCAAAGCCCTGACTCTGCAAGCAGGGTCACGTGAGTGGGTTCCTTTTATTGAGGGCTAGGATGAATATTCAGGAAGGAGGGTTTTGTCATCCTTTGGAGAGGTGGATATAAGGTCGTGCAGGCATCTTAAGGAAATATGCCTGTACATACAATGTATGTTATTTTAATGAGGTTTGTGTTCCTCCCCGGGCTGAGATTGTAACATTACAATGAAGCAGAGGTAATGATCAGGCAAGGGGGAGGGGCTACACGCCTGCTCTGAGAGCACCAGAGAGGGCTTGGGCTCATTACCTCAGGTAAGGAACGCAGGACCCCTGCTTTCAAAACAGCACTGTGAATTTCTACCACTGATTTATTTTCTCTGATGCATTAGGCTATTTCCAGGCCTGGAAGAGAATGTTAGTTTTTGCATTCTCTTTGTTCCCTTAATATCCTGAACTACTGAGAATTTTGCATTCCTTTCTTGCAAGAGGTGTGCTTGGGTAAATAGGGTACAAAGGTCAAGGAAAATAGCTGGGGGCTTAAAATGATTTCTCTTGGGTTAGGAAAGCTATATCTCATTTTTTCTTTTTTTGGGGGGGGGACCCCTAACTTTCTGCTTACAGTCCGATAGGCTACCACTTAAGCCTAAATCAAGTTATTCCTTAGCAGTAATGAATGTAATAGAGCAGGGGAAAAATGCTGACTATCCAAAAGTTCTTTCAGATAACCCAGGAAGAGACAAGTTGTTAAAATAAGTTCTTATTTACCACAATTGAATAACTAGTATCTCATGGTGTGATGCACTTTTATATTTCATGTGTTACAGAGTTGAAGTTTCCAAATTTATGCAAAAAAAAAAGAATAATTGCCATTAACAACTTCTTAATTTCTGCAGAGACCACTGGAATTACAATAGAGTTCCTAGGAATATTGCCACCAGCTCCGAGATTAAACAGGCGCTGGTGGGTTGGATCAGGCTCCCAGAGAGAAACCACAGATGTGTCTTCATCCTCCTGCAAACACAGTGTTTTCACCCAGAGAAAGCTTTCTAGGAGCGGCCTTTATGGCTTGCTAGCCTGGAGTCCTGTGTTTTAGCGATGTGGACCTTTGGTCAGGCGTATAAGAGGTTTATGTTATTCACATATTCTATTGCTCTCATAAATCGAGGACTAACAGGTTTTATGGCGCTGTCATTGTTCCTGTGTCTCCTGGCTTCTTTGTTGGTAATTGAGTTTATTTTGTTGGAAATTCACAGAAAAGTCAGTCTTTTTGAGCCGTGGCTGAGCATTTGTAGGGAAAAATAGAAAAGGTCATGTTTCCTTGAATCACAAAATTTCTTTTGGAATTTGGTTGTTGTCGTTGTGTCCTTGTCTGATGTTGGAATCAGAGTAATGCTGTCTTCCTAATATGAGTTGGGAAGTGTTCCCTCCTGTTTTTTGGAAGGCTATGTGTGGAGCTGGTTTCTTTCTCTGCGGTTATTTCATGGGATGTTCATTCACTGTTTGCATCGCTGTTATTGCAGAGGGGGTTTTTTTCATAGAAACCCTAAGAGGCAGAAGCTCTTCCATTCTTGATCAGTTCCCACCTGGGGAAACCCTACTCCCATTTCCTTAACGTTCTGAGTGCTCTTTTGGCACTGATATGTCTTTCATATCAGACAGGCCTGAGTTCCAATTCTAGCTTTGCTTCTGGTTATCTAGACTTAATTTTTTTAGAGCATTTTTTTAGGTTTACAGAAAAAAAAAATGTGCAGAAAGTATAAAGGGTTCCCGTTTATCTCGTTTGTTCCCCCTACACAGTTTCTCCTATTTTTAACATCTTGCAATAGTATAGCCCATTTGCTAAAACTGGTAAGCAAATACTGACACATAATTACTGACTGGAGTCTGTAGTTTATGTTAGAGTTCACTGCTTGGGCTGCACTATTGTTTGGCTTTGGGCAGATGTTTAATGTCATCTGTGGACCATTATAGAATCATATAGAAGTTTCACTACTCTAAACATGCCTTGTGATATATTTATTCATCCTGCCCTTTCTGCCCTTGAGCCCTGAAAACCACTGATCTCTTCAGTCTCCATACTTTTGGCTTTTCCGGAATGTCATGGAGTTGGAGTCGTGCAGTACGTAGACTTCTCAGATTGGCTTCTTTCACTTAGCAATATGTTTTCAAGTTTCTTCCATGTCTTTTCATGGCTTGATAGCTCCTTTCTGTTCAGTGCTGAATACTAGTCTGTTGTCTGGATGTGCTAGTTTTTCCACTCACCCCCTGAAGGACATCTTGTTGCTTTGATGTTTTGAGAATCATGAATTATGAATAAAGCTGCTATAAACATCCGTGTGGACATAAGTTTTCAACTTATTTGGGTAAATGTCTAGAAATGTGACTACTGGATTATATGGTAAGACTATGTTCAGCTTTGTAAGACATTGTGCTTTCCAGTGTGACTCTACCATTTTTCATTCTCACTGGCAAAGAATGATAGTTCCTGTGGTTCCACATCCTTGCCAGCATTTGGTGTCATCTGTGTTTTCAGATTTAGCCATTCTAGTCGGTGTGTAGTGGTATTGCATTGTTGTTTTAATTTGCAATTCCCCAATGATATAGGATATTGAACATATTTTTATATGCTTATTTGCCTTCTATAGGTCTTCTTTGTTGAAGTGTCCATTCAGGTCTCTTGCCCATTTTTTCATTGGGTTGTTTTCTTATTGTCGAGTTTTAAGGTCCTTTGTATATTTTGCGTATGCACCCTTTATTGGATACATGCTTCGCAAATAGGTTTTTGCGTCCGTGCCTCAGTCTCTTAGTCTCTTATTAATTGTATGAGCTGGGCCAAGGCTCTTAACCTTTTTCAACCTTAGTTTTCTCGTCTCAGAAAATGAGTATAACAATATCCAACTTCCTTGTAGGGTTGTTTTAAGAGATAAAGAGGGACAAGACATGTGAAGGAACGCAGGCCACTCTCCGGCTCTATAAAAGTTGGCCTTTTGGCCTTGCTCCCTCTCCCAACCCCGAAGCCCATGTCCATTTAACACCTCGTGTTTTGTGTGTGGTTGTTTTCCTCAGTGCGTTTCACACTTTAATAAAGAACAAGAATTGTAGACTCTGACTCGGTGGCTCTGGGGCGGAGGCTGAGTCTGCATTTCTGACAAGCTCCAGGTGATGTTGGTGCTACCCGTCCAGAGGACACACCAGGAGTAGCAAGGGGTCACATGTCTGTCTCCTCCTTCAAATCAGTGCTCTCAAGCTCCTGTCTTAACCTGTGAGTGGGCCGTGAAATCAATATTGTAGATTAGCAATCATCGTTTTTATACATGTGGAATACAATAGAAGATATTGCAAGGAGTTAACCATTAACCATATTGTTTCATGAAAAAAGCCTTAAAGTTACACACACACGCACAATATGAATATCCAGGTAAAGAATATTAATATTGACCGTATGACATCGAAAGAAGGCTAAAATCTTTGCTTGTTCAGGCATATATTGACAGCCTCAAAAATATGTGTTTGCAACTGATAGGTGAATTAATACTGTCTATTGCCACTGGAGTGTAGAGAAAAGTAAGATAGGTAAATTTTGAAGTAGGCTGAGCAATCTCCTGATGAAGCAAAGGCACGTATTGGGCTTTGAGGAGTAGCGGGGATGACACTTGGTAGAAAAAGGAGGGGTGTGGGAATGACCCTCCAGCTTTAAGTAGAAAGTGTGCAGTGGAGGGCTCGCCCCCAGTGGGGAGCCAAAGGGCGAAAGATGGTCCAGGAATGGGAGGAAACGAGAAGCCAGTGAAGGGTTGTGAGTCTGGAATTAGAAGGTAAAAGCAGAAACACACTGTGGATTAGTCGGAGTGGGGACAGTAAAAGGAAATGAGGCAGGAAGCCCTGCTAAATTTCTCTGTTGTATTAATACAGGAATGAGCTGATAAGAGCCTGAGTTGAGTTAATGGCAGAGAAAATGAGGATCACAAATCATTCCAAAGGATAATTCAGTGCCCTAAGCTCACCCTCTATTCATACCGCCGTGGGGTATCCCTGTTAAGGAAGCGGACTCCTAAGCCTCTTTGCCTACATTATCAGATGTCACGTGATGAGGGTAACGACCCTGCTTCCCTCCCTAGGGTAGACTGACTGTCAGTAGAGAACGAAGTAAAGAAGGGAGGGGTAGGGAGGGAACGGGCGATGCTAATCTACCGGTCNATTTCTCTGTTGTATTAATACAGGAATGAGCTGATAAGAGCCTGAGTTGAGTTAATGGCAGAGAAAATGAGGATCACAAATCATTCCAAAGGATAATTCAGTGCCCTAAGCTCACCCTCTATTCATACCGCCGTGGGGTATCCCTGTTAAGGAAGCGGACTCCTAAGCCTCTTTGCCTACATTATCAGATGTCACGTGATGAGGGTAACGACCCTGCTTCCCTCCCTAGGGTAGACTGACTGTCAGTAGAGAACGAAGTAAAGAAGGGAGGGGTAGGGAGGGAACGGGCGATGCTAATCTACCGGTCTCTTTACCTCTGCCGTACTCTTTCCAAACCTGTCCGCCACGGCTTCTTACACCATCACATAAATACAGACCGCATCTACACAAGCAGCACCCTATGGAGTTTGACTGTCTGGTTATGCAGCCAGGAACGGAAGAGCTGGACAGCACCCGAGAGATCTTCCAGCCTGACCATGTCGTGTTACAGACAAGGAAAGGGACGGCGAGCAGTTCACATAGCAGCAGGACAGTTGGCAAGGGGCAAGCACTCCACAGACATTTTTTTTGTTTGTTTTTAAGATTTTATTTATTTATTTGAGAGAGAGAGTGTGTGTTCAAGGGAGAGCAGGAGCGGGGTGGGGGGGTGGGGGTGAGGAGGAGGGCAGAGGGAGAGGGCAAAGCAGACTCCCCACTGAGCAGGGAGTCCTGACACAGGACTTGATCCCAGGACCCTGGGATCATGACCTGAGCTGAAGGCAGGTGCTTAATCGACTGAGCCACCCAGGTGCCCCAGCGTAGATGTTTTCTAAATGAAACTAAGGAGATACGTGCAGGGAAAGGATTAGAACCCAGAACCTCTGCCTTCCAGACCACTCTCCTCTTCTGCTTGCCCCTCGGCTAGCTCTTCCCAAACCCTTGCTACCCGAGAAAAATCCAAGCTGCACATATTGGGAACACACAGGGAAACACCTAACACCCTAAGACGGCGCGTGCTGCCTTTTAGTAAAAGGTACACAAAGGAGGAAGAGGAGTTTATAGGAAAGCCAGGAAATTCAATTCATGAAGATGTCAGAGCCCTGAAAAAAAATCTGGACCCACTTGTGAAACACTGAAATAAAATAATGGCTTGGGCTGGCCACAGGGCTCCAAGAGTTCACAGACAAGAGTCAATACCGGTGGTACCAAGAAGAAAAACAGCTCCAGGAATCCCTCCAAGCCAGCACTACCTTGTTTCCTACAACTCCATTTTAGCCTGGCTGTGTTCTTTTATGTTGTTTGGGGGCTATTTTATTAAGCCCATGGATCCCTCAGACAGGTATACAGCAAAGGGGTGAAATAAAAGGAGGAAAAATATTTGCTATGCAACGGAGAGAATAAAGAAAAAGGCTATCTTTTGTGTGGAGACTCTGGAAGCCTCAGGTCTCTATATCTACCCCTGTTCCCTTTCTTCTTACTTCTCAGAGGTTAAAAATGGGCAGTTGGAAGCCCAAGGGGAAGTTCTGGAGAGGGGGGTGACCTTTTCTGATGTTTGGATATCCTGGGACTGGTGGTGGGTCTGGAGGAAAGCGGAGGGGTCTCTTGGCTATAAGCATGTAAGATTTACATTCCTGGGTGCTAAAATCAAACAAGACCAGGGCTGAATCTTGGCTCTTTCATCATGGACAAGTTCTTAGCCTGCTCAGGTGGTTTGCATTTCAAAAATGAAGACAACGACCAAAACTTTTTCACAGATGGTTTTGAGAATTACATGGGCTAGTGCCAGTCAATACAGAGTTGTTAGCTTTAGGCACTTTGCTATATAGTAGATCTCTCCAGAACTTACTTACCTTGCACAAGCTGACAATAGCATATAGCTAGTGGTATTGGATCATTAAAGGACAGTATTACATACTGTAATAGCTAATGGTATTGCAGACTTAAAATTTGCAAAGAAGGTAGACCTTATGTTAAGTGTTCTTACTACTACTGCTACTGCTATTACTACTAGTAATAACAATGAGGGCAAGAGCAAACTTCAGGAGGTGATGGACATGCCTATGGTTTTGATAGTGGTGATGATTTCATGGGTGTCTACGTAGCCCCAGACTCATGGAGCTGTATACACTAGATATGTCCATCTCTTTACATATCAATCAGACCTTAATAAAATGGTTAAAAGGTTAAAAAAGACAAGAATGCCATCCTGCACTGTGATTTCAGCAGGGTGACCTCAATTCTCCTTGGCTGGTTTATGCAGTCTCCTCAAACAGATCTGTTTCTGAGTCCCTGGGAAGGAAAATAAAAGCAGGGAGATCCTTTCTGCCAGAGGGGAAGAACGAAGCTGGCAGATTGAATCTTGTGTTCAAGTAACATCCTGCCAGCCAGATCGTGCCTGTTTGCAAAGGTCCTCCAATGGGATTCCTCAGAGGTCAGCCTGCCTGGGATTCTCATGTCCCTGAGCCTGCATCTGGGAGCCTGAGTTTACTCCAAATCATGGAGACTGCTCTTTGAACAAGTATTCCCATGCTCAAGCATCCAAAATAATGGTGCTCTTCAAAACAGATGTTCCCAAAGGCTAGCTTGTTGGTAATCTACCCACTGTGTTAATTCCCGTGATGCAAAATATTGGGGATTCTTCTGTCGGTATGATCCCAAGGGCAGTTATAAATTAAAACCAGAAAAATTGCTCATCTTACATTTGTTTGCTGAATTGTGTTGCCCAGCTTTATCAATCATGTGATTTGGTTTTAATTTTTTTTTTTCCATGAGGACCATAATGGACAGGACTTATTAAGGATGCTAAGTCCCTGGCTATGTGTTTTCCAACAATGTTCAAGGCGGGAACGGTCATCCTGGAGATAATCCCCAGTTTTCAGTTGTCATTCCAGTAAGCTCCTCAGTGTAGAGTCACACTCAGAATTGTTTAATTCCAAAGTCAATAAAATTTCCATTAGGGTCAAGTGATTGTTTTCCAAGTTTCAACCTATCTTTAAATGACCAAAAATTGCCAGAAAATGTGCTCTGGGTAATTCTAAAAGAGACTGTCTGGCATATAACTGGGGCCAGCTCTATTAAGATAAATTTATATACTCACATAACATATAACAACTTTGAAGGAGGGGTGATGGCTCATTTCCTACCACATATTTCATGTTTAGCTGGGAAAACGNTAAAGGACAGTATTACATACTGTAATAGCTAATGGTATTGCAGACTTAAAATTTGCAAAGAAGGTAGACCTTATGTTAAGTGTTCTTACTACTACTGCTACTGCTATNATTGCCAGAAAATGTGCTCTGGGTAATTCTAAAAGAGACTGTCTGGCATATAACTGGGGCCAGCTCTATTAAAATAAATTTATATACTCACATAACGTATAACTACTTTGAAGGAGGGGTGATAGCTCATTTCCTACCACATATTTCATGTTTAGCTGGGAAAACAATTTCCATCTCAACTGTAATCCATGGGTTCTCTCCTTATGCTGTATTCCTTTTTCATTTTTAGCCTGAAAGGAATTTCTAGTGTTTATTAGGGTCTGTCTGGTTACCTGTGTGTTTACTGCCTGGTTCCGGGAAGACTGAGGAAGGTGTCATTCACGCAGCACACCAGCCTGCCCACGTGCCTACCATGGCTCCGAGGCAGGTCTGAAACAGCTTTTCTTATCTTCGAGCATCCTTCGAGTTCCTCTTCGTCTGATGGTGGAGTAGCCTTCCACCTCATGATGCCACGGACAGTTTGCTCACCGTGTCTAATAGAAGGCCGAGCTGGATCAGTATCCAAAGGTGGTGTGGACTGCACCAAAAAGTAGAGCTTTAAGTTCTCACCAGGAAGCACAGCCCAAACTTAATGAAGGGCTTACAACGGATTCCATAAAGTGCTTGGCGCAGAGAAAACGCTCTGTCGATATTATCTTCGTGTTCTTCCTTGAATTGCCTACGTGGCATGTCGTGTGTATACATGGGCTAGAAGAGGTTTTATTTCAGGAAAAATAGTCTAAGGATCA